>NC_018313.1:345708-357776 GCF_000234665.1 Leishmania mexicana MHOM/GT/2001/U1103
CACCAGCGGAGCCTGCACCGACGCCTGTCGAAGCGCCGTCAGCCCCAGGTTCACCCTGCTCCGCACGTGCCGTGAACAGCTGAAGAAGCTTCGCCGCCAGCGCACCTTTCTTGGCATTTCCCACGCACAGCGTGGTATGGTAGGCGTACTCGCTCACGGCGATCGTTGGCGCGCAGACGGCTACAACGTGCTGCACGATGTCCATTGGGCCGGGTCGCATGGTGTAGTGCGGGAAAACACGATTGAGCTCGGCGGACTGCTGCGCAACCGCCGCGTCGCGGTCGTTGCGTGGGCCCGCCGCTGTCGAGGCGGCAGCGCCCGCCTCCGTCGCCTCTTCCTCTCCCTCAGTCTCACAGCCACCACCGGCCTCTTCGACCGCCGCTGCTTGCGCGTCCTCCTCGTCGGAGCCGCCCGCCTCCGCGTCGACCGCCGCGACGTTCGTCTCCGCCTCTTCGCCGTCCTCCGTGAACTCAGATACTACCTCGACGTCTTCCTCTTCCTCTTCCTCGTCCCTCTGCCCGTTGTCCTTGCCGACGGAGCGGTGCTGCGGCGTGTAAAGCGCGTGCTGAGCAGAGAGGTTCGCCTTCTCATGTGCGCGCTTGGCCTTTTCCGCCTCCTGACGTTGCTCGGCGCGTCGCTGCAGCTCCAGCAGCTGCACGCGGGACAGCTGGTTCCCGTTCACCTGCGCCCCGAGCATGCGAGCCTCATCGTCCTGGTCGCCGTACTTGTCCTGAATCTTCTTCAGCTTCTTCTTCTCGTACTTTGTCAGACTCTTGCCCTGACCGTTGCCCTTCTGCGTGGCCGTCGCCGCCACGGCCGTGGCCACACCGTCTTCCGTAGCCGACGATGGAGGGAGGGCTGTGGTTGCAGCCGGCGTGCCCTGCAGACCTGCGCGGTCGACGCGCGAGTTACGCGCCCCGCTCTTCTTCGCTGCCTTGCCCTTCTTTTGGCGCCCATCCACGCGGCCACCTGCCACAAACAAACTTCGCTGCTTGCGCTGCTCCGCACGAAGGGTCTCCACGGAGGGCAGCTCGACAAGCGCAGCCGCCGAATCAGCGGGCACGACTGCTTCTCCAGCACCGCTTGGCTGGTCGGCGTCAGCGGGTGACGCCAGGAGGCTCGGCAGCTCACGCCGCAGCACGGTGAACGAGTCGACCGCGTCGTCCTCTACGTGTTCCGCCCCTTCGTCGTCACTGTCGGCACAAGGAGCGCTTTCAGCCCGTGCAACCGCCGCCGGCTCACTCACGGTGCGTACGACGTAGAAGAGCAGCGCGCACCCGAGCGACATCGACTGCGGCGGCAGGTGGTGCCGCTCTCCGGCGTAGAGATACGCGCCGGTGGCCGTCCCACCCGTCACCTGCGATGCGTACACCCACCACGATCCAGTCGTCTGCTTGCGTTCCCATGCGCCGCTGAAGGCGACACACCACGCACCTGCTTCACACACGCTGTGCAGGGCCACCGGCTGAGTCGCCGGCGCGGCGGTGAAGTCTCCGCCTGCGTTGTTGCCACCGAGCTCTTGCCAGACGTCGTTCATGGGCCTCAGTAGGCACGGCAGAGCCCCATCTACCTCGCAGTGGATGAAGAGGTCTCCAAGGCGCATCACGCGCCGCACCAGCAGCTCCGTCGACTGCACATCCTTCCCACGCAGCACGAGGTCGCCAGCGGTGGTGCGGAACCACAAGAACTTTTCCCACCACTGGCGCTGCCGCTCCTTGACGATCACCTTCCTCTCCTTTTGCGCCGCCGCCTTTCGTGCGCCCTTGAGCGCCGCCCCTGCCGCGGCTTTTGCGGTCGCCGCGACGGTGCGCTCCAGCTTCGAGCGGTGATGCTTCTGCTTGCTGAAGTAGTCCGCCGCGTTCGCGTGCGCCGTCTTGGACAGCGCCACCTCGACCACGAGCGGCGGCACATCGCAGTCCTCCTCGCCCTTCTCCTCGTCCAGGACTGCCTCGAGTAGGACGCTGATGGAGTTGCGCTCGAGGAAGAGGTCATGTATCATGTACGCCACCGGGTGCCCCTCAGCGTGGCGCCGCTTCAGCAGCATGCGCAAGGCATCCCACGAGATGCCCGTTGCCAGGGCACCGTTGATCAGTTGAATCGCCTCGTCAACGCGGTCCGCGTTCAAGATGAGCTGCTCACCCTTCATCTGGTTAGCCGCGATGTCCGCCTCGAGTGCGTTAATGCGACGTGCGTGATCGGTCGCGAACTTGTCCTCCTTGCTCTTGGCGGTGTTTTTGCGCTTCGCATTCGACGCGTCGATGCGCTCCGTCTCTGTGATGAGGAAAAACTCGTCACAGACGCGGCCGAAGCTGCTGCGGTAGAGGGCCTCCACCCCGTCGTTTGTGTACTGGGCGAGCAAGATTGGTGTAAAGCTCTCGTACTGCTCCGCGACGGCGACGAGGTCAGCTGCACCGGCGGGGGCACCTGGCGCTGGTGGCGCTGGGGCATGCACTGTGCTGCCGGGCTTCGCTTTGGGCTTGATGAGGTAGCCGCCGGCGGATGTGAGGTCGACCTTGGCGAGGTCAAAGGCCTCCAACAGACCGGGGAGCAGCGTTACGAAAACGTTGTCCGTCGACTGCGTCCAGCTTTTCCGCGGCGCGTTCGGCACACCAGTGACGGTGAGCACGTGCTGCGCCAGGTCAGGTCCAAAGTGCTGAATGCCCGCCACCAACGTTTGCACGACAGTGCGGTCGTTACTGCGGCTGAGCCCCACTTCCCAGTCCACCTTCATCAACCTCGTGCGCTCCTCCTTCAGCTGCCGTTGGGCCAGCGTGAGGTCAGCGTCAGCGGTGCGCTGCAGGTGCAGGTGGCCAGAGGCGTCCACGTGCGGAGGGTAGAGGAACATAGGCGACTCCTCCGACTCGGCTGCCACAGCGGCAACAAAGGGGGCCGTTACGGGGTAGACTTGATTCACCATCAGCTTGAGCCCCTCGTCGTCGCGGTGCGTGCGAAGCAGCATCATTATCGTGTACGCGTAGTTCGTCAGAATTACATTGCCCTTCGAGAAGAGCTCCACAATGATGTGAAAGCAGCCCTCTGTCGACGGAACACCGAAGCAGAGGTCGATCGTGCGGTCATGCTGGAGCTGCGCGACGCTGTCGAGCCGCCAGGCGCGGACGTGCTTGCGCAGCTTTAGCGTGAACTGCGATGGCACCTTCGGCTTCTCACGCGCCAGCTCCGTAAGGTGGAGGCGCGTGCCGCTCTCGAGAAGCACATTCTTCTTGTTCTCGCCGTGCCCAAACTTGAAGAGAAACATCTTGCTGCCGATGTCGTAGATGTTGAGCAGCCGCAAGCCAATCAGCGTTGCCCGCATCTCCTCCACCGTCGCCCTCACATCGAGGGCTGTCATGCGCTGCTTCACCATGGCTGACGCGAGCACGTGTGTCTGGGTTTCTTTCTTCGGCGTGCGTGTGTGTGCGTGTAGTGGAGGAGGGAGGGTAGGAGGAGAGGAGACCTTTGTGGGAGCAACAACTGTCACTGCCGCCTTAGAGCAGTCGACCCTGCACGGCCAAGGTAGGCGGCGTGCGAGCGCGGGCCCGTGTGGGTTGGAAGAGAGGAGAAGCGAGGGCCATAGACGACGAGAACCCTCGCGCTTTGCCTCAGCTCACTCCTCTCCCGCCTTCCACCCTCGAAAAATGGAACACGCAAACGGAGGCGCTAAGGTAGCTGCGCACCGCGTGGAGCGCCAACGGGACCGACCCCGCCTCGCCCGACCTGTACACGTTAGTCCTGCCTTGCTTTTGGGGTTCTCTCGCTCTCTGTCGTCTGGCTGCGGTGCGTAGACGCGCATGGGCGCGCATGCGTGCGCCACTTCATGCGGGAGCAGGCCACAGGTCGCGAAGGCGCGCTATCAGAGCATCTACTTCAGCCTCCGACATGCCGATGCCGCACGCGATCACCAGCAGCGGGCACGGCGGCTCCCTGTCTTGGTGCATGCCGTAATTCCTGAATTTGCAGCCGGCAATCGTGGTTGGGGTGGACGGTGCTGGAGTGATGACGCGGGGGCCGGTGACCGCGCTGCGGAAGAGTTGTGCGCCGAAAGCGCGGGCGGCTGCCCAGTTCGTCACCTTCTCCGCCTGCTCCGACCCAAGTTGGGCACCACTGCTGCTTGCTTCAGCGGCAGGAAGGCCGTAGGCTCGCATGGTGACGGCGACACTGATGTCATTGCGGGGCACGGCAGCATTGGAGGTATTTTGCGACCCGCCTACAGTATCCTCATTGTCCTTGTCGTCGTCGCTGTCGTCGACCAGCAGCACTTCCCTTCGCTCGCGCGCAAACACGCGCAGCTGCCGGATCAGACGCGCACGGCACTTGTAGCGATCCCTCCACAAGGCCTGCATGCCGCGCCGGCCGAGGCTCAAGGCGGTGATGAAGAGGTCGACGATGGGGCTCATGCTCGCGCGACCGGCGTAGAGGGCTGCCACGGCCTTGCAGCGCTCCTTGTCGCTGGAGCAGATGATGGAGCCGCCAACCGGGACCAGAAAGTTCTTGTCGCCAGACTGAACCACAAAGTCCACCCGCCCCAGTCGCTGCGCCGCGTCGAGGCGAGTCATAATGCGGCGGCTCTGCACCCCGTACGCGTTGTTCACCACATACGGAATGCCGGCCTTCTTGCAGTACTGGGCAAGGGCAACCGTGTTGTCTGGTAGGCGTGGCGCGAAGCAGCTCGTCGTGGAGAGCACACAGACCACCTGCGACGGGCCGCCAACGGCGCTCACGGCCGCGGCTACGTCGTCCACGTGGCACTCGAGGAACAACGACGACGAGGACGTTCGCGTCGACGGCGAAGCAATGCTGTCTTGGTCACGGTCGAGGTTATTCCTGTTGGTGCTGACGCAGGGGGCGGCAGAGCGTGCGAGCGGCACAGCTGGCCGTAGCTGTACCGGCACCGGCACCAGCCCCGCCGCGTCAATACACTTGAGTGCTGTCTTCTGATCAATGCGTGGCCATATGACGTAGCGCGGCGTCGCCGGGACTGGCAACGATGTGCGGTCATGCCTCGCACGATCCGCCTCGTTCATTGGCGGCTCTTGCACTTGGGCAGCTGACGTTGCGCTTCTTGAGTCCGTCGTCACAGTGCGTTGCAGCTGCACCGCCTCTGCCTCCTCCATCAGCTCTTTCATGTGCGCCTTCGCTACACACCGAAGCACCAGCGCCAGCGTCATGCCCGTCGCCATCGGTACCACCACAGCGGCCGCGGTCGAGGGGGCACCGGCTTGGCGTATCAGGTCAAGCATGAGCACGTTCGTTATCTTGTATAGTAGCGACGATCCGGCCGCTTTCGGCTGCTCGCTGAGCACGTCGCCGGAGCGCCCGATGCCGTGCGTGAGGCCAAAGTGTCGCATGCGAACAAGGGAAGAGATGACGCGGCCCTCGCGCTCGCCGCCACCGACGTGGTGCGCGAAGTTGTTCGTGTCCATGAGGGAAAGCTGGCGAAGAATGAGCTCGATTGCAGCATCAGTGAGACCGTCATCTGGGCAGCAGCGCTGCGCCAGGATGGAGCGCAGGATGCGGGCCGTTGACTGCAACGACTCGCGGCCCGCGTCGATGTACCGCGCCGAGACGAAGGCTTCCGCTAGCTTTAGCGCGCGATCATCCATTGTCACGGGTGGCGTCGGCGCGCGTGTGTGTACAGTTACGAGCGTGTATGCGTACTGTACCTGAGCTGTGTGTCGTGTGGGCCAACAGAGATACGGGGGGATTTGGTAGGTTGGGTGGGGAAACGCACAAGACACCGTATCGCGCACCACCAACGTCACCCGAGCACAAAAGGCAGAAGATGATCGGGAGATGGTGGTGGTGGTGGTGTGGGTGGAAGTATGCGTCGGGATGTGGGCCTCACGGCAGTCACTCGCACGTGCTGAGAGGTACACACATGTGGCACGAGTGGGCGGGGAGGGGAAGGGGGAGGGGGCAGCAGGGCGCTGCTCGTGCGCTGCGCGTCATTGGCGTGATAGCGATCATGCGTGCGCACACGCGTTCATAACTCGTCGAGCTTCAACCTCTCCGTGGCAGCGAGCAGGGAGAGGAAGCGCAACACCCGCAACCTTACACACACACACACATACGCAACGCCTGTTGCTCGCTCTCCACATCCTCAGCGACTGTGCCCCGTCTTACACAACTTTGGGGTTCGCATCTATCACTTACAGCGCGAGGGGGTGCTAGGGGGGGGGATGGGGAAGGTCGATTAGAGCAAGATCAGCTCTCACTCCCTCCTCCTCCTCCCATCTCACCACCACCTTACACGCATGTGCACAACTATTCAGTACGTACGCGGTCACCATCACGGCAGAGCTGGAGGGGAGGGGAGGGGGACAAGGGAGGGACTGCACGTGGTTTTTTACCCGAATGGGAGCGCACTTAGACAAGCGGCACGGGGACCACACGAGAGCCGGTGGCCACCAGCACCGCTCGCGCGTCCATGTACGGCCCGGCGGTAATTCCCTCGACGACACTGCTGAAGGAGCGCAGCGGACGCGGGACCGGTAGGGTCTTGGCGCTCCGCGGCACATCGCGGAGGTCACCAACGTACAGTTCCTGGCCGGATGCTAAGACAAAGACGTCTGAGAGCATGAGGGCCGCTGCAAAGCCACTGCCTTGACTGGGACCGGCCGCACTGACGCCGCTAGCCACACCAGCCCCAGCCGTGGCAGGCGACGAGGTCGCAGGAGACGTCAGCGCGGAGGCAGGACAGGCGCCGAGCCCACACGGTAAAGCCATTGTGTTGCTCTGCACGTGCACCGTGAAGGGCGGAGGTCCAGCGTTGGTGTGAAACGGCGAGAAGGCGTGCCCGTCGTGTGGCTGCTGCTGCTGCTGCTGACGCTGGAGCTGCTGGAGCGCCTGCTGTTCCACCGCAGATCGGTCAAACGTCTGACGCGGCAGGACGGCGTTGTGCACGACGGCCCACCACGCGAGGGTCCGACACCCAGTTACGCCAAAGTGCTGCTGGGCATGACCCAGCGAGCCGACACGTGAGGCAAGCGGCATGTAGCCGACCTTACCGACAGGCACACGCTGCGTGCCGGCCAGCACGACGTGGCACGCGCCATCCTTCTCGCTGAAGTGCAAGTGCGCGTCACACACATGCGTCACCGACTCCGTCGCGGACGGCAGCGCCAACGCCGCCATTCCGTAGTTACCTCCACCGCCGCTTGCCGTCTGGCCGCCGTCTTGGCATGCCTGGAGGTGGTAAGGTGAGAGGCGGTAGCGGTAGATGACATGCGGAACGGCACGGCTGTCGGTGAGGAGGTGCAGCGAAGCACGATCCGTAGAAAAGTCGCTCGCGGCAGCGCTGTCCTCCCCCTGTCTTGCCGAAGATGCGTGCGACGTGAAGGTGGCACCCTTGGCGAGCCGCTGCCGATGATGCTCGGCAAGGAGGCGCACCGAGCCTCCCTCAACCACCCGCTCCACGTAGTGCAGCGCACCGTTGCTGAGCACCACGACAAGCGCCACGTCTATCGCGACGGCGGCCTGCAGGCGCTGTGGAGCCAAGATGCGCACCACGTCGGCCTCTACGAAGGAGCAGGCGAAGACGTCACTGCAGGAGCGCCGCACCAGTTGCGCGCTCGACCGCTCAAGCGCCTCCACAGCCTTGGGCCGAAGTGCCGACTTCGACCACGGTTCTGTCTTCTGATGCCGCTCTGCCCTGTGCACCACGGCAGCTGGCGCCTTCGCCGCTGTGTCTCCGACCTCCTCGTCGGCGCTGTGGCTGCCGTTACCAGATGACCGGTAGAGGAGTTGCACATCCAAGACGACGACGCACCCAGCACTGGCGACACTGACGAACTCCGGCCGTCCAGCCGGGTCCATGCTGAAGGCCACGTCTACGATGGCATCCTGTGCCGTGATGGCGCCGCTGCTCCACTCCGTCAGCGAGCACTCGGCAACCTTGTAGACAGCGCGGCTGCCCTCGATAAGCAGCAGCGCCACAGTGCCAACGGTAGTGCCGACTACTGCAACAGCTGTGTCTGTGGTGCCAGGGAGGGAGGCGACAGAGAGGCACGTAACGGCGCCGGCGCTAAGAGCAACTCGCTGCTCTGGCGACAGTGACGAGGCGTGCGAGGGAGTTGTAGTGGCAGCGGGGTCACTGGTCATGAGCACCATGCCGTCCCCGAACTCATGCGAAGGCTCCGCCGACCACTGCTGCACCGCTGCCAAGAGGGCACCAGCACCCTTTCCTGCCTCCAGCCCGGCCACGCCGAGGGGATCGCCAGGCACATAGTTTGCCATACCCAGCGGAGATGATGCAGCCATTGCGGTAGCGCTGTCAAGTCCACCATGGACGCCGGCTACGGCCCCACTGCTTGCCAGCGAGCAGGCCAACCACCGCGGCGCCGGCTGCACCGACACACACGATCCACCAGCGCACACGACTGTGACGGTGTCCTTTCCGTAGCACCGAAGCGTCGCGACGCGAGAGATGGGATGCCCAGCGTGCAGGCTGCCGCTGCCACTACGGCTGGCAGACACAGATACCATTCTGTTCCCGCGGCTGCTTCCGCTTCCTAGACCCTTGCCTGTGCTGCGTCGAGTGTCTGAGTGTGTCTCACGAGACCGTATTCTTTCGACCGCTGAGAAAGACGTAGAACACAAGGTAGGGAAGGGCAGGAGAGGCACAGGACCCACAAAGGAGAGAGAGAGGGGGAGGGGAGGGGGAGAGGGAGAGTGCACAAGAGGAGGGGGTGCACGATAACCGCTCGCGCAAGGCGGTGGCGACGCGGCAGAGCCCATCACACAGTCCATCTTCTCAGAGCGGCGAGTGACCAGTCTGCCGAGGAGGATGCCGGTTATGAGCGTATGTGTACAGGTCGCATAAGGAAAGTAGGCGTGTGCCTGTGTGTGTGCGTACGCACGACAACTACGCGCTTACGGACAACCAAGCTGCTCGTACCATGCGGTGCGCTAACACAGAGCCAGCGACGCCGCTCCGCCCTTCACATCTTTTCCAGCGTGCACTGCGCGCATGCTTGCCGTCCGTTTCGAATACCTTTCGTCGTACCCTCACTGCTCATCCTTCTGCTCGCCTCCACCGGAGGCGGGTGGTTTCCTCTCACGCAAGAGAGGCCCATCCTTCTCCGCCCCCTCCGCCGACATTGCCGAATAATGGACACACACACACACACAAAACACAGCCCACTACAGGGGGTGATCTCTCGCGGAGGTGACAAAGGGAAAGAGAGACAGGCGTGTGTGTGTGTGCGTGTGTGTGCACGGCCTTGGCTTTGCTCTGGTGGAGGGAGAGGGGAAGAGGAGGGAGAGACGCCAACGCCGTGATGCGTCGCTGCCGCTTCCGACTTTAAAGAAAAACCTGTGTAGGGATAAAGATGATCACTGCCTTCCCCTCGTCGTCGCTACCGCTTACCGTTTTCTTCCCCAGCCGCACTCGACTAACCATCGTCGATGAGTGTGCGGTGGTGCGTGTGCGTGGGTGTGCACGTCTACATCGTCGACTGCGCGCAACACGAGCCGGCTCTGAGGTACCGCAGCACATAGACGCTGGGGTCGCGTGACTCCTGGCACCATCACACACACACGCACAGATAGATAGGGCGGAAGGAGGATTGGTGGAGGGGGAGGGTGGCGATGCCTTCCTTGACACGCGAGCCCGCCCACCCACGCCCACCCCACCCCCTAAGATGTCTCCCTTGCCACGCACACGAGGAGAACAACCAAAACGTCCTCTGGCACACGCCAAGCCTCGAGCCTCATGCCGGCGGTGAGGGAGGGACAGCGGCGCGTGCGCGCTTACCGAGAAGGACTACTAGCGATCGAGGCCAGAACAACCCCCCAAAAAATATATATAACTTACTTCAGCGCTTAAGGGAAAGTGCTGCGCATCACTGCACACCGCCTTCCGTCACACACATAATAGGACGCACACGCATGAAAGACCCGAAGAAAAGATATTGAAGCTGCCGACGCGCATGCACGTCAAGGCACCGCGACTTGCATGCGGCAGCAGCGACACTGTCTTCATCCACGAGGGGGAGGGGCTTACTTGAAGCAGCGGCCCTCCAGCACCGGGCGCGGGATCGTCGGGCCCTCCCAGCACAGGTAGTCCGTAATCTTTTCCTTCTCCGCCTGCACGTCCTTGATCTCCTCCCACTCGAACAACTCCGTGTCCACCACTTCGCTCACGATCTCCGGCATGCCCTTGCCGCGGAACACCCAGAGGCTCGTCAGCTCGTGCGCCGCATCCTCGCCGATGATCAGCGCGATGCCGAAGGCGTACTTGCGCACGTGCTCCATGCGCTGGAACCAGCCGCGCACAAGGTTGGCCGTCATGAACTGCTTCTTGTTATCCTCGTTGTACTTGTAGCGCGCCCAGAAGCACGTGTAGCCCTCCGCGTCGTAGTGCTCGAAGAAGTACGGCGCCGCCACCGTGCGGGTGTCGGTGTTGCTGTACTCGCGCTTGTAGGCGTCCAGCACGAAGCTGCTCGGCGGCAGCGCGTCCAGCGGGTTCGGCTTCTTCTCCTCCTTCGCCGGCTGCTCCTCCTCGTCCTCCGCCGCCTCCTTCAGCTTCTTCTCCGCCTTGGGCTTCGCCTCCGCGGCCTTCTTCGGCGCCTTCGCCGGGCCGAACGTCGCGCCCCACTGCTTCAGCACCTCCACCGTCTTGGGCTGCTGCATCACCGTGTTGTACAGGCGGTACGCGTTGCGGTACTTCCTCGCCAGCTCCTCGCCGTGCTTCACGTTCATGCGGTACACCCACTGCAGCGCAAAGGCGACGGAGATGTCGGCCACGGTCATGCGCTCGCCGACGAGGAAGGTGCGGGTCTCCAGCCACAGCTCCAGGCCGGCAAGGCTCTCCTCCAGGGTCGCCATGGCGCTCTCCGGGGCCGGAATGCCGGCGAAGGCCTCCATCAGGTACGGCATGCTGTGCGCATCGAGCTCGCTGGAGGCGAAGTCAAGCCACATGTCGACCTGGCTGCTCTCGAAGGGCGTGGCGCCGTACAGCTTCGCGCCGCTCTTCTCCACACGGGCGATGTGGCGCATGATGGCGTTGGACTCGAAGAGGTAGCCCTCCTCCGTCTGCATGGAGGGGAAGCGCATGCACGGGCTGCAGTTGCGCGCGAACTCGGGCGTCTCGTTCTCCTGGCCGTACTGGCACACCTCGAGCGCCACGTCGACGTTGGCGTACGCCGCGGCCACCATAATCTTCTGGGCGCGCGCGCTCTCCGGGTGGAGGGGGGCGAGGAGCTTGTAGGTCATCCTTGGCTCTGCGTGTTGCTGCTTGGGTGCGCTATTTGCTTTCGTCAGGGAGGCGCTAGAGGAGATGTAGAGGGGGTCGCTGGGCGAGAGAGAGAGAGAGAGTGGGGGGGGGAGGAGGGAGGGGGATGTGAGGGTGTGAGGGAGAAGGCGGCGGCTGGTATTGGTGTTAGTGGCGTTTATCGGGTGCTAGCTGTTGCTGGAATCACAGACAGAGGAAAGAGGGGGTGTTGTGAAAGGCGGCGCACCAGTGAGCGAGTAAGTTGGGGTATGTGATGATGTATGTGTGTGTGTGGGGGGGGGGGGAGGGGTGGTGATGGCGGTGAGGGAGGGGGAAGGGGGGAGGAGGGAGTCAGAGAGGTAGGGCAGAGACATAGACAACGTCGTACATGGTGTTGAGAGCTCCGTTTCCGTCTATCACCACCACTGCCACCGCATGACCCTCCCCTCATGCGCCAACCCTTCGGGTTTAGTGCTTTGAATAAGCACCACCGGAAGGTCTTCTCCCGCCATCCCAGGCGTCGCCTTTGCCGCGTGAAGGCAGTGGTAGAGAGCGTCGTGGAGAAATGAAAGCCGCCCACAACACCCCTCCTCCCCTCCCCCCTCCCACACACGGCGGAGGGCCATCGCACGATGAGTGGAGGCACACGGGCATCGCCGCTGAGTTGTTTGGTGCGTTGCTCTTGTCGTATTATGTATGTTAACAGGCGAGAGAGAGATGGCAAGCACCGCCACACAGAGAGAGAGAGAGGAGTAGCCCTGAGGACAGTGGGGGTGGGGGACTGGGCAACACCCACATGAGACGAGGGTGGTCTGGGAGGGAGTGGGGGCGTGTGTGTGTGTCTGTGTTTGTGTGTGTG
>NC_018313.1:357876-407876 GCF_000234665.1 Leishmania mexicana MHOM/GT/2001/U1103
ATTTAAATGGTCATCACTGACCGCCCGCCACCGCTACCACCAAACATCACCACCACCATCCCTTGCACCGCTTTTCCCGTGCCTTTTGCACCTCTCGCCTCTACGCAAGGCGTGAAGGGGTTATCATAGCCGATGGAAGTGGGCCTCCCCCACCGTCTGTAGCCGATGGTGATGAGGTCCCAGTCGTCGTGGTAGCCGCGTTCTGTACGGCGAACACATTCTGGTAGTAGGCCTCCATCATGTCCCGCCAACGGGCAAACATCTCGTAAGACGCCCATGGATCGGCCGCGCTTTTCGGCAGCGGTGACGGCATGGCCGGCGTGCTTGTCGTGGGGGCGTTGAACCGCGGACCACTCGTGGGAGGAGAGAAGGGGACAGAGGGAGAGGCGGCGGGTTGTTGCTGCTGCTGCTGCTTAGACACGAATGCCGGCGCTGCTACGTTCATCGGTGAGGGCTTCTTCGGTGGGGTCGGCGCAAGTGAGCTAGCGCTGCCGGAGGGAAGAAACGGCTTTGCGTGGTAGTTGAAGGCCGTCTTCGTAGGCGTCGAGCCAGCGGTAGCCGTGGGCTTCATAATGGTGGTGGCGGTGGTACTGCTGTTGCCTCCGCGGGCGCCGCCTGGCACAAAGGGCTTGGCGTTGAGACTTAGGGTTGTTCCGCGTGGCTTGGGTGGTGTCGTTTCGCCGGTCACGATATCCTCCTCCTCCTGCGCGGGGGCGGTGGTGGTGCTGCGCGCCGAGGGAGACTCTCCTGCGGCCTCTCCGGTTTGTTCTAGGCAGCTCGCCTGGTAGGCAATGAAGGCGTGACTGCATTGGCTCTTGCTTCTCTCAGCTTGCGCTGCCGCTGCCGCTATCGTTGCTGTGCCTGTAGCAGGGTCTGAGGCGCCAGCAGTGGCCCCAGGCATGGTGTGCATGCTTCGCGGTTGTGTGGCATCAGTTCCTGGTGGGGCGGTCAGGCTTGCCGTCGGTGGCGTCGATGCGGTCTGCGGCGGCGGTTGCAGCACTGGCGAACCTTTTGTTGCCACTTGCTGCTGCTGCTGGTGCGCCTCCATGTGCTTCTTGAAGTCCATCTGAACGTGACGCAGCACTGCCCTCTCCTCCTGAGACACTTCAACGGGCGCTGTGCCTGACAGGTTTACGCTCGACTCCACTTGCGAGTTGATGGCGGTCACGCTAGACGACTTTGTGTTCACAGGCTGGGTGAGCTGCGTCCGGATCATGCGGAACAGCTCTTGCATCTCACGGTCCTCGGCGTCGGCGGGGGTGTTCGTAGTGGCTGGCGGGGGGATGATTGGGAAGGCCCCGGGGAACGGCGACGCCACGAGGCGTGCGGCAACGTTACTGTTGGTGTTAGGGCTATTGCTGCCGTGGTGGCCATGACGGCGGCGGTCGGCCCCGGGTGTGAATGAGTGGAAGGGAGACGGCAAGCTCACCGGTGGGGCCACCGGCTGATGTTGGGAGAAGACAGTGAGGTGGGCGTACGGGTTCGGGTAGCCGTAGACCATCATATCCGACGTGAAGGCGGCAGCGGCCGCCTCGTCTGGGTACGCGCCGGCCATCTCGGCCATGCTCGGCCACGGCGCAGCAGACGCCATCCTTTGCCCTTCTGGGTACATCTGCTGCTGCTGCTGCTGTGATGGAGAGGACATTGGCGGGGGCGCGAGCGGTACGCCGCCAACTTTGATGAACGGCGCGCCGTAGCCGATGGCAGGCTGTGGCGGAGCCGCTACTGCGGACGTTGATGCTTCTACCGCTCTGTCGCCACAAGACTTCTGCCTCTGGCGCTGCTCCTGCGTCTTCATGTGCTGGAGACGGTTCAGCAGCACCATGATGACTTGCTGAACGTACTCGCGCCGGCGAGCGGCTTCGCGGTAGGCCTCGGCGTCCACCTCCTCCATCGTCGCCTTGCCGTCCTGCACAGCAGGTGCGCCGGCGTCTGCGCTCCTACAGCCTTTGGCCGCATTCGAGGCACTGGCGGGACGGGGCAACACGCGAACATGCTGGAAGAGTTCACGCAGTAGCTCCAGTGACGCCGGCGTGAGACTGTCCTTCTCGCAAAGCTCCATCAGCTCATTGAAAAACGCTAGCTCTGTCGTCGTCTGCATAGACGCTGGCGGCAGTTCTGCGGTTGGGGCAGCCGCCGGCTCTGTCGATGATGACGACACGTCCACGCCATTCGCCACTGTTACCGTCGATGGCGCCGCCACCGTAGTCCGGTCACCTAAGCAGTAGCGAAGAAGAAGCCGACTGATGGCGTCAAGGGCGCTGTCGTTGTACTCGTCCTTCTGTGAATGCCCTCCTACAGCGTTGCCGGCGCCGCTGCTGCTCGTCACACCAGCGCCCCCTTCCCCAGGGTGGGGCGTGCTATGTTGATTCGCGCTGCCGCCGGCGGTGGTGCGGTTGCGCCGGGCGCGGAGTTCCTCTAGCGAGGCCTTCCCTTTAACCGTCGTTACGTGTGTTGGTGTCGCCGCTGCGGATGTGGCAGCGCTTGTGTCGTGTGTGCGCTTCGCGGATACGCTATTGGTTGCCTTGGCGCGCTTGCGGACCGCGGCCTGATGCACCGCCGCAGCCGCGGAAGGCGTTGCACTGGAGTCCGCCTCCGTCGTGGGGGTGGTCTGTGTCGGCTCGCCCTCCTCCCTCGCTGTCTTCTCGACCTCTGACGGCGACAAAGTTGCCGGCGCAGCCTCAGGCGCTGTGTGCGTCTGGGCAGCACTTTTCGCTGCGCACTTCTTGTTGGGGGCCTGCGTAGGCAACGCCTCCTCCGCCGCTGGGGTTTCCACCGGGGTGGGCGATTTCGTCCCCTTCGGTCTTTTGACCACCGTCGTGGCCTTCACCGGCGGCTGCGCGCTTGGCGGCACGAGCCCTTCACGGTGCTGCCGCATAAGCTCCGCGAAGCTCGTTTTGGGGGCGGCGGGTGGTGCGGCAGGCGTCTTTGCGGAAGTCGAGGCGTCATTGCTATTTGGTTCAACGGCGGCCGCCTGTGCTGGTGTGGCAGCCGCGGCTCCCAGTGCTATACTTGCTACGGTCGCCACTGCCGCCTCTGGAATCGGCTTGCCATCACGAATAGCCTCCGCAATCGCGGACTCGGCCTGCCGTTCCAGCGCACGACGCAGCCATATGTTCATCGGGCGAGTCAGGGAAGCTTGCGCCACGGCAGAGTCGGGCTTTGCTGCTGCTGATGCGTCGTTCGTGGCAGGAGGCGTCGCAGAGGGCGGGTCGCCTTCTGCACGCTGCTGATGGTGCCCCTCGTCCTTCTCTGCGGTGGCATCGGAGGCAGCAGTGGCCGCCTCGCAAGTACGATCACCATCTTTCCCGTCGGCGTTGCTATCTGTACTGCCGCCGCCGCTACGCCAGTTCATCAGTCGATTCTTCCATCCCTTCAAGCCACGCGCACTGCTCACGTTTGTGATGGCAGTCGCGGTGGCGGTTGTGACCACCGACCTCTCCGCCGCTTCCCTCTCCTCGCCGTTGGGGTTCTCTGGTGCTTGTGACGACATTGACCCTTCCCTCCTGTTCCACACACACACACAGATACACCTTTATTCCTCTTCACCCGCCCTCTGTCACGTCGTTCCCCGCTTTGGCGGTTTGAAGCCGACACGGTCGTCCCTGCGGCACGCTAGCGCAGGCGCCCCCGAAACACAAGAACACCGGAAACGGGTCGGGCCGGGAGACTGAGTTTGCCGAGAGGGAGAGGGGGGAGAGCAGGTGGTGCTGGGGGCTGCGCGCGTTGACGCACAGTATACAAAGGCCGACTTTGTCGACAGAAGTTAGGTCTACCCTCTCTCGTCGTGCAGCCTGCCGTTCGACCTTTCGCCTCCCCGGTAACGGAGCACTCACACCCACACAGACACACAAGGGGGAGGGGGAAGGGGAACACAACTATGCTGTGAGATGCTGGTGTGCGGGCGAGTAAAGGGGGGAGGGGTGAAGGCTACGAGGAAGCAGTGCGGGGGAGAGCAGAGACACACCGGAGACGGCGAAGCGGCAGCCGTTTCGTCGAGGACTCCGTGAAAGGGAGCGATAGGCGGTGCCGTGTGTGTGTGTGGGGGGGGGGACGTGCGCCGCGAGAGTAATCGAAGAAGGTGTGGGCGGCGGAGGGGGGACGCCACGGAGGAGGGGGCGTGATGAGGCGATGCGCTACCAAATTTATATAAGAGGGCGAGGAGGAGGACAGGGCACGGCAGCAGCACAAAGGTGAAGCTCCTCTGTCATGAAAGCTGTCACGGAGATGCAAGCGACACACACGCACACACACACGCACACCCTAGCGGAGGAGGAGACAGGGATGAGGATAGGGCGGGTGCTGGTGGTGATGTATGGGTATATATGTGGTGGGGAAGGGGGATGGACGGTGTATGCTGTGAAGACGAATGGCGACTAATGAGCTCTGCGTCGTAATGGTGATGGCACCTCCCCCAAAAAAAAATTGAGTCGACGTCAGTGGCCTGAATAACGGACGAAATCGGCGGTACTGTAGGGCGAGGGGAGAGGGAGGGAGGGTGGCATCGTACACATGCGCGCATCGACAGGGGTGGATGCGCCGTGTGGGTGTGGGGTGAGGGGAGGGCGAGTGCATGGACAACAAGGAAATATTATGGAGGAGGGAAGAGGGGGGGGCGGGAATCGCCCACAGAGAGAGTGCTGGGGCGGGGGGAGGGGGAGGCGACAGAGGCCATTCCACGTGTGCGAGGCCCCACCCCACCGTCTCTGAGGGTGAAAGTGCGGTCGATACGGTGAGGCGATGCGGCGCACTTTGACGGACGTCATCATTGTCCGCCGCAGCGCGCGTAGAGAGTCATGTGCGCCATGACGTTTGCGCGCTTCGCACTTGTTCTTTGTCGGTTGCACAGCAGTCCCGTACCCGCTCCCGTGACATCGCCAGTGTAGCGCTGGCATCCAAGCGTGTGGGTGGGTGGGTGTGTCTGGGTGCATGTGTGCGATGCCGAGCAGCCCAAGGACGCCTCCAAGGCGTGATGCAATCGTTGCTCCTGTGTTAGAGAGTGGGGGTGGGACTGAGGCTAACGCAGCACTTGGCTGATGACACGACAGTGGCCTCTAAAGGGAGAGACACACACCCACAGAGACCCTTCAAGACGATGGTTTACCCATACTCTCATCCCTTGCCCGCGATGCCTTCCGCGGCCGTCATCGCCGCTGCTCCATGGAGGCGACGGGTCTCTGCACTTGCGCACCGCCCTGTTGCGGATCCACGTTGCCGTCGTCATCGTCCGTGTTTTCATCGTCCTCTTCTTCGCCCGATGATACGCATGGGGCGAAGGTAGCGAGAGGCTGCCCCCCGCCCCCACCCCTCTCCTGCTGTTGCTGCTGCTGCTGCTGCACGCGGGAGAGCGTCAAGGGTCGTGGGGCACCGTGCAGAAGCAGCGTCCTATGCTGCCAGAACTTCAGCGCGTCCAGCAACGTCCCAAGCTTTGTCACCTTGGTCCACTGCTCGCGCAAGCTATGCATCCCCCATCGCACAAGACGCGCTCGCAGCGACGCGGGCGTCTCCACCTGCCGCGTCAGCGTCCAGGCAGGGAGGTAGAATTCGCGCTGAGACAGCTGACTGGGTAGCATCCATGAATAGGCGCCGAGCAACGGTCGCAGTGGGTCGGGGCTGTGGCGGACGAAGGTGACGTACAGCGTCACACGCTGCACCTCGAGTCGCTCGATGAACATGAACGAGGCTGTGCTGACGCTGCTGGCACTAGTGTGCGCGGCCGCCGCGACGCTGCCAACTCCTCCGTCGCCTGCAGCCCTGACGCCGCTGCCCCCCACCTCAGCCACGGCGCGGTTCCCCTCTGCGTCCACGGTCGTGACCCCTCCAAGACCATCGCTGGGACCACCGCGGCGCATCGCGCTTTGGTGATGACGCACAGGAGTCGAGGTGGCGCCGCGTAGCAGCTGCCGATGTTGTGCCTCGGGGTCTACACCGGCGATTCCTCCGGGCAGGAGCAACAACTTCCCACTACCCGACTGCAGCTGCTGCTCTCTTCGGGTGGCGAGGGCGGTCAGCGATCCGGCCATCACATCCGTCCCCCGCTTCTCCAGGCGTGTGCGCACTTCCTGAACGAGCTGTTGAAGGAAGAAAGCCTGCGAAAGAAAGCCGGCAGTGCTGCCGTTTCCCTGCTGATGCTGCTGCTGCGGTGGCACTGCGACGGCGGTGACAGCGGCCACAGCACGTGACGGACTGGAGCGGCGTGGGGAGGTCGGGGTAGTTGTCGTCAAGCTCCTATTGGCGCTGCGCATCTCGCCCGCCTTGCGGTTGCGCGTGTGACTGCTGCCAGTGCGTCCCGTGTGCACGGACGATGCCGCCGTTGCGCTGCTCTTATCGCTGTCACGGCTTCTGTCTCGACTGCCCCTTCGCGACAGCGGGTCTCCTCGTCGTCCGCGCCGCCGCCGAGGCGTCGCTTGGGCGGAAAGGGTCGGTTGTTCTGACGGCAGGACCGCTGCTTCCGTGTCGCCGGCCACCACAACCACGCTGCTGCTTCGTTGCCCCAGTTGCCAGTAGGGGGGGCGTGTGCAAGAGTTGGAAAAAGCCTGCTTGCCAGGCGGCACCACATCCATCACAGCGCTGCCCGTGTCCTCGTCTCCGAAGGCACGCCACCTTGACCGTTGCTGCTGTCGCAGCGAGGAGACCGTCAACATTAGCGGCGCCGCCGTGGTGGTCTGTGAAGCGGCCGTCTGCCTGCGAAGGCCGAGCAGCACTCGAAGCCGACGCACCTCCTGGATTATATCCACCAGCCAGAAGTCGGTCAGCACTACGACGAGCGGGGTCAGAACGTGGCGCAGCTCTGTGTAGCGCGTCACGCCATCAGCATACTTGATGAGGCTGTAGCTGAGCTCCAGGTCGTTCTGCTTCTCCATGCAGAGAAGAAACGCGTCGCTGCGGCCGAGGGCGGTGCTGAGCAGGTGGTTGGCGGTGGCGGTGATGGGCTCCAAGAGCGCTCCATATCCGCCACTACTGGCGTCTCGGCTCTTTGTACCAGCTGCAGCTGTGCCAACGGCAGGCGAGCCAGCGCGATGTAGCTGCCGTCGCCTGGTGGGGCTACCAGCGCGGTCGCTCCCGTTCGGCTTCGCACGTGAGGGCGGGGATAGAGAAGATCGGGAGACTGAGGAGAGCCGTCCTGTTCGCAGCGTCGCCGCCGCTGCACCGGCGCTGCCTTGTGCCGCGTCTGCAGCTTGCAGCATGGCCATGGCCGGCGGGAGGCGAGGGCGCGCCCGGTAGACAAATACGGCCTTCCGCTTTTCATCTACCCACTGCATTTGGTGCACGGCGAGGTAGAAGTTTTCGTTGTCCTCCGTGGTGAGGCGGTCCAGCTGCACCCCCTCCAGGATGATGGAGAAGAGAGTCGCATTCGCCACACTGGACGGCGGCGCAGCCACCACACCAGATGCGCCGTTGTCGACCACCCCATCACTACCGTCATCGATCGCGAACGGTGCTGCGAACTTTGCCGCGGTCGCCACATATGTGCTCATCTCTTGTGTCCAGCTCAGCTGCACCATCGTCATCCGTAGCGACACGGCTTGCGATGTGCGCCACGAGTCGATGGCAGCGTAGACCGGCACAGGGGCCTCTGTCACCAGGATTGTGACGCGCGTCTTCTCCGTGTTTGTGTAGCAGCGCACGTGGAATGAGAAGTTCGCTGCTGCTGTCGTCCGCCCGCGCAGCTGGCGTGCATGGCCGAGCGCCTCAGCGGCGGCCGCGTCTTCGGTGTCAACGTGGCGCGTCACCTGGCACTCACCGGCGCTGAAGTCCACATCAAACCACCGACCCTTGTAGCCAAGAAGGTGCACGCGGATGATGTGCTCCTGCCGCGCGTCCTCCCAGAGGAAAAATCGATTCTGGCGAGGCGGGATGCAGTTGCGGCGGCGGTTGCCCAGCTGTCGCACCATGACGGTGTGCGACTCCGTGCGGTTCTGTAAGAGGATCTTCGTTCCCTGAATCGGCTGCAGAATCACTGCCAACACATCTTCAGCGCTCTGCACCGCCACAGCAATGCGTCCCGTGATGATGGCGTCGGTTGAGTACATGTCATGCGGCTCCAGCTCTGTCGGGTGCGGCGCCGACGGCCGCTGCACGATCAAGTCACTGCCGTAGTTCACCGCCACCTGCTTCCCCAGCGCGCGAGGCGCTGCCCACAGGTTGAACGTCGCCTCCCCTGGGCGGTCGACATCCATGTACGGGGTGTACTGCGACTCATAGGAAGACGATCCGTCGCGATATCCGACACGCCCTGTGGCGTGGATGGACGTGGCGGTGGGCGGAATGCCTTGCAACACCTCTTGCACTCGGAATTGGTTCCCCTCAATCGGGCCAATGCAGCTCACGTGGTAGTCGCCGGGGTTCAGCTGCACCGCTGCGATGGAGGTGAAGGCGCCGACGGTGTCGTCCGCCTCGAGGGGAAGTGGGTGCCGCGCCCCCTGCAGGGCCGCGCCAGCTGCCTGGAAAGGCGCTGCGGCAGCCTCGCCGTTGTTTTGTGCTGTTGTGGCGTCCATCTCCCGCATCCGCAACCGTCGTCGCTGCTTCTCTGCCTGCTGCATCGCCGTTTCCAGTCCAGGAAACCGAAACTGAAGTCGCAGCTGTTTGGGCGTGTTGTTGTAGAAGACCCACCGCGGCGTGATTTGGATGACCATGGGCCGCCCCTCCTGTGCGTTCGGGAAGAGAATCGAGTAGTTGCAGCTGCGTGTGATGCCGAGCTGTGACAGGGCGGAGACGAACACGCCGCTGGAGCCGACGTTGATGGGGACCGCACTGGACCAGCCGCCGTCCATCCCAATCGCAAAGAAGCCCTGTGTGAAGTCAGCGAGTCGACAGCCAATCAGGAACGGCTCCCCCTGCGACGGGATGATGCCGCTGGTGCTGCTCTGCCCCGGGCAGAGGCGGCGCTGCACAAAGCTGTCGCTCATGAGCAGCGGGTACTCGGTCAGGTTGTACACCCACAACGCCACTGACAACACCACCGTGCGGGACATCACGCTCACTTGCACGTAGAAGGCCCGTCCGTGGCTGTCGCGCAGTTGCAGCAGGCGAGGGTGGTGATCCACGGCATCACGCAGGTGCGTGATGACCGGGTGAAGGTCCGCCGTGAAGAAGGCGTCGCCGGTGCTCTGGGTGAACGACAGGCCCAGGACGAGATTGCTGCCGTACGTGCAGAAGTGCAGCGGGAGGGCGCGCTGGTGGGGAAGAGCATCGTGGGTGCCGAGGGCGACAAGGCTGCGGTAGAAGCGCTCTTGATCGTGAAGCCCACGTCCGACACGCGGCGCCGTCCACTGTGCGATCAGCATGGCCTCATCGGGGGTCTGTGGACCGGCAAGCGGGTCCTGCTGAAACACCCCCACCCGCGCGGTGAGGCCGAGGTGGTTCATCAGCGTGAGGCGGGGGTATAGGAAGATATGCTGCACCACCCCGTCCGCGGAATACGTGTGGATAACAAACAATATGAGCAGCCGTTCATCATGATCGTCACGGGGGCGGCTGCTAGTGGCGCATCCGTGCAAAGAGCTCGCCGAGTCCTTCGCTGTTGCCGCACCTGTTACGTCTACAGGTGGGCCGACCGCGTCACCCGCTACATCAACGCGCCTAAAGTAGAGAAAGCGGCCACTTTGGAGTTGCCCCAGCACGGTGCGCGCCTCATACCAGCGCAGGTGCGCCGTAGCGTCGTCCATCGTCTCCGCTACACCTGCCGTGTGCCCGGAGTCGGTCATGCCGGTAGGGGAGGCCGCGGTGGCACTAGGTGCTGCCGGTGACGGCAGCCAGCGGGCCGAGGGGCAACACACACGCAGGACCACTTCGTTGCGCACGTCTTCTTCATTCAACGGGAGCTGCCAGCCTGGTGGCACTGTCGTCAGTGTCGCACACAAGGATGAGGCGTCATCGACCGAGTTGGGCGCCGTGAGCAGTTGCAGTGAAGACAGCAGCTGCAGCGTGCAGCCGGTTTCGTTGAAGAGAGAGCTTCGTGCTTGCAGGCGCACGACGAGCAGGTCCCCGCCACTTCTCTCAGTATCCTGCCATGAAGCCACTGGGGTGTTTTCTATTTTGGCGTGATACGGCGGCTGCAGGCGCTGCCAGTGCACCGCTGGCGGGACACGGGCGGTGTTGCCGCTGTGCGGCCGTCCTCTCCGCTGGGCAGCGGGTTTCTGGTTTCCTGTCGTCGTCAATATCGTAGCGCTGCTTCGTCGCTGATCCGGGAGTGAGTGGGCTGAGGCGTCGCCACACTGTACCACCCGCAGGCGATCGTAAAGGTCGTGGGATCTGTGCAACAGCGGCTCTCCAGGCTGAGCAAGTACGAAGTCGTCGGAAGTGCGGTGACTTGCACCGGTCCTGCGGCTGCTGCTCCCCCGTGCCATTTGAGGAGCGGCGCCCTTGGGGGTGCTGCCGCCCAGCAACGCCCCGCCCTTCTTCAGCGAATCCACGCACATGGATGACGCGCCGCGCGAGAGCGGTGTGGAGGGGTCGACCGAGGATGCGGTGAAGGACCGACGACGAGCATGTCTTCGGTGTTGCTGCTGCTGATGCAGGACAGGTGTCAAGCCATCGTCATCGCCTTCTCCGCTGGCGACCACGATGGGGTAGCGTGACGTGTCTGCCTCTTCCTCCGGGTCGACACAGGTCAGCGCTAACCAGTAGGCAAGCACCTTGCAGCCACATCCACTCATCCCTGTCGCCGTGGCCGGTGTGGATGCTGGTGCGGCCGCCGCTCCTCTGGGTGCGGTGGTGCGTACGGTCAAAGCCCTCGCCATGCCGTACTGCAGGGATGTGAAAGCGAACCAATTCGTTGTCGCGGCAGAGTCAGCGCCGCCAGAGGTGTACAGCTGTTCTTGCTGCCTCGGAGGAGGTACCGCTGTCGACGGCTTGGCTGCGCTAGCGACTGTCCTTGCTGCCAGCGCTGCCTCGCCCTCGGCATTCAGTGTCCAGGCGCAGTTCACACCGTCCCACTCGACGCACTCGGCTGAGAAGAAGGTCAGTATCAGCGAGTGGGCGTGGCGGTACGAGATGAAGATGTCGGTAGTGGAGGCTGGTGGCAGCCGGTAGAGCTCGTTGCAGCGCCACAACATCGGCGCTGCTGCTTCTGCTGTGGGCCGCGATGATGAAGAGTCCGTCGATCTGACTGCTGCGCTCAGCACGTCAGGCGTTGCCGTCGCCGACACCTTCGCCACCGCCACGCACTCACAGATGCCGGCGAAGAGGGTGTGGCTGAAACTGTTTAGTAGGCGGTGTGTCGCCATCCCCGGGGACACGGCTGCAGTCGCCACGGGTGCCCCCGAACCTGCAGTCACAGATGACCTGCGGTGGCCGCCACGCTGAGTCGGCCGCATCTTCGCCGCGAGTCGGTCGTCGGCGGTAGTGACGGCAGTGTTAGGGACTTCGTTCACCACGACGGAGGAGGAAGCACCAAACAGTGATGATGATAATGGTGTCGCCTCTATTGTCAGAGAAGAGTCGGTGCTCTGGCCACCGGCCCCCATCGCCACTGCATCCTGTCGCAGCTGCCGTCGTTGACGCCGAGAGCTCGTGTCCGAGAATGTGTCGGTGCTGGGATTACTTCGCCGGCTACTACTACTGCTGCTCTTACTGTACCCGCTGTCGCTGCCCTCGTCACCATCTGTGCTAACAGAGGAGCTGCCCGCTGTGGTGTCGCTGCTGGCATCCCTTCCCCAGTCGTCCTCGCCTCCGAATAGCGTCACAGCAGGCGTCATTGGCACGTCGGCGACCGATGCCGGTGCTGCCGCACTGCTTACCTCTCCCCCTGCAGCGGCCGCCATGGTCAGACGCCGCCTAAGGCTCGTTGCCAGGGTGCTAAATTGGTGATTCATGTAAAGCAGCTTTGCCACGATAAGGTGTGAGCATTGCCAGTGGACCCCGTCCACCACCAAGGAGTCTTGCCGGTTACTGCTGTGGCGCGACACCGTTTGCGTGAGCGACCACGTCAGTGCCGCGCTCGGCTTGAGCAGCACGTCCCAGCGACCACGCCCGTGGACCCGCACACTGGCCCTTTGGCACCGCACCAGGGAGGTGGAGGCGAGGGCCGAGGAGGATGTGCGACGTACCATGACGTCCTGTACGCACACCTGCACGAGTGGGTGGCGGTGGTCACTGAAAATGACCTCGACGGAGGGCGTAAACACCACCCACGAGAGCCCTCGGGACTGCCGCCGCTGAAGAAGCCGCTGGCGCCTACGCTGCCGTTGCCGCTGCTGCTGCTGTCGTTGTACGTCGACAGCGGGTATGGGGCGCATCTGGTCGTCCTCCGCGCACATGCGTGAATGCACGTCTTCCTGGACCTCTCCCCTCTCTGCAACAGCCTGGCGCAGGAGCGCCTTTGTTGTGTCAGTTCTGTGTGTTGCAGAGCCCTGCGGGGTGGCGGGGCATGATGGCTGTCTGCGGCTCTCTCTGCGTGGTCCTGTCGACGATGACCACGGCTGGTCGATGGTCATCGCCCCTTCTCTTCCTGTTGCTGTACTTGCGGCCGCCCCGGAGGCGTCGCTGGTATGGTTGGCGCGAGCGTAGTTGGTTCTCGCCGGTGGGACTGCCGCCACAGTTCGTTCGCGCGCACCACCTCCACGAAGGCCACTGCTGGGCCTCTCCTGATCCCCCTCCTCCTCTTCGCTCTTGTCGCTTGAGTCATCGGCGTCGCAGAACTCACTGTCGTGCTCATCCTCCTCGCCGTGCACGCCGGCGTTGTTCGTGGTAGCCCCTGATGCTTTCCATGCCAAGGTGGCCTCGACGAGTTCGAGGAACGCCCGTTCTACCTTGCTGTGGGTCAGGTACTTGGCATACAACCAAAGAACCTGCAGCTCTCCAGCGTAAGTGGACATGATTAATACGTCTGCGCGACCAAGGTCAACCTGCACCGTCCCCAGCGAGACGGCGTGATGCCGCCCGTTGTTGCTGCACACGCTCACGTCAACAGGTGCCAGCACCGTCGTGCGCGCCGTCGTCGTGGCTGCGTCGTAGGCGGACTCCGAGAGTATCATGAATCCGGTGCATCGCACGTCATCGCGCAGCAGTCGCCCGTTGCAGAGGCTTATCCACGACTCCACCGCTGTGCGGATGCGCAGCTGCCGGGATTCCCGTCGTGGCTCGATGATGACTGAGATGTGCGGCATGTAAAGATGCACATTGCGGTGCACAAGCTGCGACTGGTGTAGGTCTCCGTGAGACGACGGAGGCGGTGGTGGCGACGCGTCCGCGCTTGCATCCTCGCTTCCCTCCGCGGCTTTCGAGGTGAAGGCCAACGAGTCGGGTACAGGCCTTTGGGTCGAAGCAGCCGTTTCACCACCGTTGCCACCCCCCGCCGAACTCTCTGCCGAGGGCTCCACGAAGCCCAGCCGCACCTGGGAACATTCTAGGTAGCTCCCCTCGCCAATCGCCATGAAGGGCAGTAGCGCCGTCTCCAGACCAACGTTCGCCGTCATCTCAACCAGTGATGAGCTCCACAGCGCAAGTGGGAGCCGCACACGGCCACTGCCGACAAAGCGAACGGTGAGTCCGCCCTGCACCACCATCACCACCCGCTGCAGCCCTGCCGGGCGGAGAAGCAGTGAGGGGTCGAGCGTGATGTCGTGACCGTTGAGGTGCACCGTCAGTAAATTTGTTTCTTGACTGGAGAATACAAGGACGAGGCCATCGCGGGAGAGGGTGATGTCGTGCTCGAGGTCCCAGAAGGCCTCGCGAATCTCATACATGCGCAGACCTTGGCCAGGCTTCCACTGCATGGGCAACAGAATTGGTGTCGTCGGCGTTGCCACGGCGACGGCGCGCTGGGACCTGTCGGCTACAGGCTTCGCGCGCTTCTCCTCTTCTGTAGCGGCCCGCAGCGCCGCGACCGGCTGGTCAACGAGGCAGCTTAACCAAGCACGCAACGCGGCTGCGCTGAGGTCGACAGTCAACGTCTCTAGGCGGCACCCTACCTCACCTTGCATCACAATCGCCTGCCTATGGTCCCCATCGCCGTTGCAGTTCCAGTCATCGACGCTTGTCGAGCCTGCAGTAGGGGCGGCTGCCGATGATGGCGAGTCGGCCAAGTAACTCCTTTTTGCCTGTCTTGTCGGCTCGGAAGGCTGCTGCGGCGGCAACACCGGCACCGATGGTGCGGCCATTGCGTTCGTGTCCTTTGGCGACATCGTTGGAGATGCACTGACACCCGCTGCCTCGGGCGCCGTCTCCATGCCTCGCAGGACCTCCGTCACACACGCAGCGCCTTGAAGGTCTCGTGCCACCGTCTTCGCAGCTTCCCCTGCCGACGCGTATGCCACAGTGGAGGACGGTACGTACAGCTCCACACGGGTCGTGGAGAGGAGCGGCCGACTGGGACTCTTTACTGAGGTGCACACGCACGACTCGAGCTGGACAGATCTGGCGTCGGTGAAGCTGGACACGATGATGCCACTTAGCCGTACGCACAAAGCATCCGCACAGGCCTCCTCGAGCATGGCGGTGGGAGCAAGCAACTGCTGCTGCTGCGCAGATGCCGGTGGTGCTGGGGATTTGCCCCATCGCAGAGGAGTACGACTGCACATCAGCGGGCTGGCATTTCTGCTTGTGCGGCTTCGTGCGGTGCTGCTGTGCGTGGTGGTTGGGTGGAGTGATCGCAGAGGGGCAACACTGGCGGCGAGGAACGTCATGAGACACGGCGTTTGGGTCGCAGTAGTCGACGCAGGACTTGCCGCTGCTGCATGTCGAGCTGAGGCATGGACCGCCGCGTATCGCCGCCAGAAGCCGCGCTCCTCGGAGACTGCGGCGGCGACTGTTTCGACATCGCGGTAGTAGACGAGCCTAAGACACACCTCCGCCACAGTCACGCGCGCAGACGGGCGAGGGCGCTGATGAGGCTCTCGGCGCTGTTCCTCTTGCAACGTCGACGGCGATGACGACTTCGAATGACCTTCATGAATCCGTGTGCCTCGTAGGTTGGCGGGGCCATCGTGCGCTGCCGGCGCTGACAGCATCCGCTTCCCGTCCGTCGCGTGCAGTGCGCTGAGGGGGATGTGGCTCATCGGCACGCGACGCTTTTCCACTTCAGCGATCTCGGCCGCGTCGTTAAGGGACGGGTCGTGGCGACGCTCTTCCTCTTTGTCCACCGAGTTGTCGCCATTCGGCTGCTGTCGGCCCAGTTGCCGCGATGGCTGAGACTGGCTCTCCACCCACACGTGCTGTTGCGGTGCGCTGTCGTAACGGAATACCCACATCGTCTTCACGCCCACCGCCTGCGCTCTTGCCAACGACGAAGACGCATGCCCGCCGGAGCTGCCCAGCCCACTTTTGCTGCAGGCGAGCGGTGGAAAAGGTGAGGAGACGGAGGCACTGGATGCTGCGGCACTGCCTCGCGCTGCCGTCGGAAGCTCCATGACACAGTGCGTGAGGTAGTACTGACTGACTATCGCGATGCTATGCGGGGCAGGCGGTGTTGCTTCCGCCACCGCACCCTGAGCTCCTGCTGCTGTCGCTGCACTCGTCCCCTGAACCTTATGCAGCAGCATCTCGCTCAGCACAACGTATGCAGAGTTGTTGAGTACGACGTGGACTGGGGTCACTAGGAAGACAGACGTCGGCAGCGCCTCCGCTGGACGCATGGGGTACATGATTGTCGCGGGTACCGCTGCCGCCGTGACACTGCTTCCGTCGCTGGAGGTCGACGGCATCGTGTGAAAAGTCGCACTGGAGAGCGACTGCGAGCGGCGCGCAACTGTACCGATGGTGTCGTCGCCGCTGCTCACCGCAAAGCTGGTCTCCAGCTCTTCTTCGCTTGCCGCCACTCGCGCATCCTCCTGCTGGACAGATACACAGGTGCCCGAGGCTGCAGCCGCGGTGGTACCGTTCTCATGTGCGGCTTCCCCTGTACCCACGTCCACCGCCTGCGCGGCGGTGTCGATGCGCGTGTGCACCTGAAAAGGATAAAGTAGAAGTGGCATGCAAGCCGTCACCGATGGCACGCTGGGGCGCTGCTTACTCGTCGACTGCGGGTCCTCGAGCGATGCGACCTCTTCGTCGACAGCGGCTTCGGCCGTGCTGGTGCTCCCTGCGTTAGTCCACCAAACGTACGCCTCTACTGCCTCCACCTCCACGATAAGTGGCATGGAGGTCGCTAGAGGTAGGCGCTGTGGAGAGTGTGCGGTGGTATCGTATCTGTCGTCGGTGGACTGGGCGGCTGAGAGGCGGTTGTGCGCATTGTAATCGTTGCAGCGCGCATTCGTGGCAGCCACCGTCACGCCCGCTCGCAGACCCTGTTGTAGCCCACTCATCCACTCGAACGTGAGGCAGCCGCTATGGATGTGGATAGCCAAGGGTGGGGAAAGTAAGGGCCGCAGCTGCGCCTCCGCGTCAGCGTCCGTACCGCTGCTGTAGCTGCTGCTCCCACCACCGCCGGCGGGTGTAGTACAGCAGCACGCGTAGCGTAGCTTCCTGCGCTGACTCTCCTGCAGAATTACCGCGTTCAGCAGGGCAGTCTGAACGTTTCGAGCCGCAAAAACGGCGCTCACGGCTGCAAGTGTGGAGCACTGCTGTAGCTGCACAAGAGTGGTGGCGTGGGCAAGATGCCCTACGATAGCGGGCAGCACCAATCGCTGGCGCACCTCGGCCGCCGTTGGTCCTGTAGCGTGCGACTCGAACAGTATCGCAGGCACCATATCCACCTCCCCTATGCTGCCGCTGCTGCTGCTACGAAGAGCCAGAACAGCGTAGCCGCTGTCGCGCAACGTCGCCAGCCGCTGCACCGACGTCGCTACCCCTGTCGCTGCGGTGCACCACAGCTGCTCATGAACCAACACGTCCAGCTTCGGTATACGCAACGCGCTGTAGCCGGGTGAGGCCACAAAATCCAGGCCCTCCCACAGCACCGCTGCCGCCGCTGCGAAGGGCAGATGGAACACGATCGGAGAGGTGTGTACGTTCATGATGAGGCGGCGCGGGTTCTGCGCCGCAGCCGTGAGAATGCTGCCGCCGCTGTTGTCCTCCCTCAACGGCACAAACGTCGGTAACGCGGCGGCCGCGCAGCTCGACGTGGAGAGCGGGACCGTGTTGGTGAGATTGAAAAATGTGAAGAAGGTCAGCCACGCTGCCACGTCCGTCGGTGAGTGCAGGGTTGCGTGCAACGGTCCCGGCAACGCGCCGCTGCCTGGCGCAGCGGTGGCTGTCAGGGAGACTCGCAGAAACTCGTCAGGGTTTCCCGGAGAGAACGGCGGGCGGCTGTCCATTGTGTACACCATGTGCACTTGGATGAGGGACGAGGCTGGCGGCGGTGATGCACATTGTTGTGGTGCCGCGAAGTCCTCTTCGCTCGGAAAAGCAGGTTGTGCGGCGGCAGGCGAATACGCGGTGCTGCTTCCGTCGGCGGCAGCATCAGTGGTCATGGCGGCGTGCTCTTCGGACGTTCTCGGTGGAGGTGCTTCCTCATATGCCCCGTGCTCGCCACTGTTGTCAGCGGCGGTGCGCGTGGTACTCGCCCCTGCGCGCTGTGCTGTCGTCTCGCTCATCGCATGTGGGAAGGCGTGCAAGGCGGTTCTGACGCGGGGCATGGCCAGAAATCCTCGCACAGTCACCTCTACACATCCGTCTCGGCTCAGCATGACAGCTTCGCAGTTTGGCAACGCGGCGTGCAGGTACAGCGGCGCCACACTCCCTTCGCCCCATGGATAGTACAGCTCCGATTCAGCGATCACGACGCTCACGCGCATATCGGATGGAAATACTGGCGCCGAGTACATGTCACACGCGGCGTGCGTGGGCAACGGCGCAGAGGAGCTTTTTGCCCCACCTTCTGCGGGGTGCGAGATGCGGGCAAAGGCGGCAGCGCCAAGCGCCTCCACGGCGGCGGAGGCAGGCGACCGTGGCGCGAGTGTCACGCCAGGGTGGCTGGGGCTAGAGGAAAAGTGGAGGCGCGAGCCGATGTTACGCAGGCGGAACAGCGGCAACGGCGGTGTGAAGTACGCCCAGATGGCCGCTAGTGTTGGAATATGCATGACGGTCGCCACGTTGGACAGCTTCATGGCGACGTTCAGCCGGCCGTACGGGAAAATGGGCAAGTCCGCGTCACTTGGCGAGCAGAAATGAAAGTCCACCTCTGCGCGCATACTGTCTCGTGGCACGAAAAGAGGAATGTGCGCCGGTGCACCGATGAGGTAGGCATTCACACCTCTCTGGAGCACGACGTGGATATCCATGCGTGTGTCACGGTACCGCTGCAGAGAGACGTGCAGGCATTCTTCGCCAAGAAGCTCCACGGTGAGTGGTGGCGGTGTTGGTAGTGGGGTCGCTCTGGGGCGGCGAAAATCAGCGCTTCCTGCCGCCGTAGCAGCAGCAAGTGGAGTATCAGCGTGTCCCGGCAGCAATGTCAAGTTGCCGCCCTTGCTATCCAAGAGAAGCATCATGTGGCTGCCTGTAACGAGCCCGATGATTTGAGGGGTCGTGTACTTGTCGCGCTCGCTCAGATATACGTGGCGGCCCTCATTGTCGTAAAGCATCGTCATCACGGTGTCGTAAAGAGACTCCAGACTAGATATCAGATCGTCGCTGAGGCACAAGGTCACATGGTTGAAATTACACGTGAAGGCGATGCCGTTGCCCTCAACACTGTCAGCAAACGACGAGTATACCAAAAAGTCACCTGCCCATACATGAATATCAATGAAAGGCTCTTGCGACCGCGGTGGAAGGCTGTGGCGGCACCCCTCCGTTGTCCCGTCGGCGGCGCTGAGGTGAAGGTGCCATCCATCACCGAAGGTGGTTCGGATGGAAAACGCCTCTAGCCCCAGCGCGCCGTACTCGACAAATTCAAACCGCAGTGCCAGATTTACCTGTGACTTCTTCGATAGCGCATTCTGTTTCGCGTCACCTGAGCTCCTAGCCTGCAGTCCAGACACAAAGCTGTTCGTGCAGCTAGACCACTGCTGCCTCATGGATCCGAGAAGCAGCTTCACGTACTCAAATCCCTCAACGTTGGTGGAGATGTGGGCACTATAGATCACTACTTCAACGCGAATGCTGTCAGTGCCCACGGCAGGGGTCACGGCAACCGAGCACAGCTGCAGAAGAGTGGTATCATTGACAGTAGCGCTGATTTCTTGAATTTCAGCCACAGGTGGCCTACCCAGCGCGACAGCTAGCTGAGCGCGCTGTGCGTGCAAACAGAGCCCGTCAGCTTTCCCAGTGATGGACTTCATGATGATGCCAAATGATGAGAACAGCTCCTGCTGTGCTCTCATCTCCAGGTGGTCCACCTTGTTCCCCACCAGGACCGCAGCGGTCGAGACATCCGAAAAGTCCTGATTCAGGAATGGCCTTGCGGCGACAATGTATGAGGTCACCTTAGTAGCTAAAAGTTCTTGAAAAGATAGGTCGAGGCACGTTACGATCTCTTCAATGACGAGGTCAACAGTAGCGGGGGAGTGACCCAGTTTTGACGCCATAAGCAATACACCGGCGGTGTCGCTACCAGTGATAGCGAGAACGGGTTTATCTTCGTCCGCCTCGGCGACGACGGTAGCGGTGGCGGCGGAGAGTTGCAGGCATAGCTTGTCTTTGCTCGCAGTGACGCCGATGCACGCCTGGTTCGTGACGCCCCTCAGATTTTGATCAAGAGAAACTGCGAGTTCTGCGCACTCAATGGTGAGTCCAATCTCAGCTGGCAGCGCTGTCAAAGGACTCAACTCCAGAAGCGGTTCCTCACGTGACTTCTGCTCCTTCACATAGAAATACTGCAGGTACTGCTCGTACGCGCTACCCTGCGGCGGGCTTTTCGTGCGCTGGAATTGTGCAAAGCACTCTCTTGCCGCATTCCAGCACGCCATGACATCTTCTGCAGAGGTGAGCACCAGCTGGTCCTCGCTCAAGTTCTGTCCTTCATCGTCGGGGAGCCAAGGTGCTTTCAGAAGTTGCAGGCAGAAAGTGAAGAGGCTGGCAAGGAAGAGCTTCCGCCGCTGATATGCTGCCCAGTCAAACCGTCTTCGATCGCGCCTCGCTTTCTGATACGTCACCACTTTGCCAATTGCATATGACCACCACCTTGACGTCCCAGCCGGGTCGCCGGCTCGAATGCGACTAGCGGGCCGATTGTCCCTAAAGAAGGCGCGACGCGGGGCCTGCTTCACACTTTCAAAGAGAATGCCGATTGCCGTGGTGCAAGGTGCGCTCCACTGAAGGGTTGTCTTTCTGGTCATGAGAGCAGCCGACACGCACGGCTTTGCTTGCACAGTGGCCGACTGCTTTTGCAAGTAAATGGTCATAGACCCTTCTGAGGACATCAAAACCTCCTTAGCGTTCATGAACGAGTCCACGCTCTCCGAGTTCTGAAATTGCGATGACTGCTGTTGAAACGTCTCTTCCTCGTTGGAGGAATATAGCAGGCGCACTGAGACGCCCTCGTATGAGACAAGGCGGTAGAGCGATTCATTCGCAATGCTATCCCCAGGTTGAACAAAAGTGGACTTGTAATTTGAGTCCGTCACCTCACACGTCAGCCTATCAAATTGTGCCTGAACGCTGGCTGTTTGCCCTTTCCAACAGCCGGTCTTGTCCTCTAATTGAAAAGAGAGGTTCTCCAGACGAAAGGCTAGATTCTTGAGAATTGCTTGCTGAAGTCGATTAAGGAGACCACTCTTAGAGTCTTTCTGAGTTTCTTCCCGTTTCGCTGCATCCGCGAGAACGCCTTGCACGGCGGTAAGAAACTCCTTCTTCGATCTAAAGAACTCTGTCGCAGTATCACTGCGCTGGTGCTTGGGTGCCACTGTAATGGAAACATCTCGTACAACCACTTCGCATCTCTTACTGTAAAAGAAATGCCATGGTATCGTGACGCTGAGGCTCCTTATTGTACCGCTTTCAAGTTGCAGGTACTCACAAAAAGATAGCAAGTCAGGCAATAGTTCAAGTTTCTTGAGTTCAATGGAGCCCCTCAGCAGACTGACATTGACAGCATCTTTGCCGAGGCCTTTGATGAATTTACCCAGATATGTGGATAAGATGAAAGCAATATAGGCTGCGAAAACCATGCCTCATTCTTCACTTATCACGAGTATGTGAATTATAAAATCATACTGATTTGAAAAAAAAACGAAAACAAAGGATTGTGCTGTCTTTCGTTCCACTCGAAGAGGAAGCTCGATTTGCTGGCTGCTGGGACGCTACGGAGCCGACCAACCCTCAAAAAAAAGACCAATAGTTGGTGTAAGCAAGTTAAAGCTGGCATGGTCGAAAAAAGAGTCAAGAAATTCGTCATTTTTCCTTCGCGTCATAAAAAGTCACACCCCCTTGCGTGCTTCTTGTACACAGGGCGGTTGCTCAAAAAAGGGAGGCGAACATAATGTTCCTTTCCGATTTTGAGGAATTCAGAGAATCACTCGGATCAGTAGCATTCTTTCATAGATTAAGTAAGTTGCTACTTGAAGCAAGCAGAGGTACTTTCATTTTTTTTGTATTCGAAAGATTATTCGCCCTCCTTTGGTATATATGCAGTTGTAGTCTACAGTAACAATTCGGCGAACGCGTGGCCGCAGTAGATGCACGCAGTAACGGGTTTGTCGTCATTTTTGATGTCCACTAGCCTTCCATTTTCATCCATTAGCTTCTCGCTAAAGTGGATCGTCTTGCCGAAGTTCGCTGATCCAGGGAGGCTGTTATATTGATATCCGTGCTCAGGGCCTAGATGCAGGAGCCGCGTCCCATCAGCAGAAAGGTGCGCGAGGTGGGAATACAGAATGTTTCTCCCAGTCAAAAGATGCCAATGCGCCTCAACGCAGTGATCAGGACACTTTTCTGTGCAGGCGTAGACGCGACCGTGCTGCATGATGCGGACACTAAAGTCACGTGCCTCAAAAAATCCATTTCGCACACGTCCAGTATTGAGGAGCGTCTTGCGCACAGCTTCCTTAACTGCGCGTTCTTCCGCCCCGCCTTTCTCAGTTCCGCTGTGCTGAGCTTGGGACTGTGCATCTTCTTCCTGTGGGAGAGGTTGTGCTCTTAGCAGCCGTGCAGTAGCAGTCTCCATTTCCCTTTGCGCGGGGCCATTTTTGGCTTTTTTAACCGCTAAGTTCTTGAGGCGGTGGAGCCCACACTCGGCAGCTTGTAGCCTCTCCTTGCCAAAGCTGTCCTCGATGTACGATAAAACGGCATCGCCGTGCTTGAGTGACTCCGTTGACCCCTCAAAGATAAAAACATCGTCATGCTTAGTAAAACCGATGCTTGAGAAAAGAAATTCGATGAAGCCTGCTGGTAGCGACTCTGTGAGGCGGTGAAGGGCCTTGTTGTCCTTTTTTACTTGACGGAACTTGGGATTGTTAAAGTCCAAGAGCAAGTTGGCCAGGAGACGTCTAAAAACACCGTTGATACACCCGTGGATAACTTCTGCGTCGTTGCTGCACAGCGTCTCCCACTCTTCCGGTAGCTTGACAGCATTCATCTGCTGCTATGTAGGTGCAGGCTGTGGCAGGTAGAAAAGGCCAAAAAGGGGTAACAGTTCACGGAAAGTGAGTTCAATCCATGAACGACCCTTGCGCACGGTCTTTTTTCTCTTGAAGCGAGAAAAAGCTGTCCTGCTGCTCAGTTCCTTTCTTGGGGGAGAGTTTTGCTAGGTTTGTGAATGGAGCCTGCAGTTTTGCTGCATCATACGACATTTAAGGCTTGTTTTGAGAAGCGCTGTGTTTCCGAGATGCGCCGGAACAACAGGTGCTCTTGTCAGAACATCCCGCAAGGTTGTTTTCATGACACAATTCGGTGATGTGCACAGATTTTAGTACGCGGCATTAAAGTGGAGCGATCGACACTGGCACTGATTTCTCCTGACGGAAAAGAAAGGGCAGTACCTATTGCCGGCTGGAAAGGGAGGGGCCGGTGTGGGGAAGGAGGGGGGGTGTAGTGCAACAGAAAGCCGCCGTTTTCCATTGCATTCTGTTTATATGATGCGGCGCATGACATGCGATGGTCGTCTAGTGGTTAGGACATTCGCCTCACACGCGAGAGATCGCGGGTTCAATCCCCGCCCGTCGTACACTTTTTTCACGGCCGCAGCGCGGCCACACCCCCAGCCACCATCACGCTCCGCCGCACTCTCGAGTACGACCACACTTGAGTGAAAACACCATATCCCGTCCGATTTGTGAAGTTAAGCACTCACAGGCTCAGTTAGTACTGAGGTCAGTGATGACTCGGGAACCCTGAGTGCCGTACTCCTTTTTTGTGTTTCGCGAGCATAGCTCCCCTATGCCTAGAGAAAAAAACTGGCAGTTTACATTGGGGAAATAGTTCAGTGGCAGAACATCAGATTGTGGCTCTGAATACCCGGGTCCGATTCCCGGTTTCCCCTCACTTTTTTTGCCAGCCCAACTCCTCCCCAACACGGCAGCCGAAAGGGAAAGAAGACCTTTTTACCACAAAAGTATACGGAGATCCTAGGCTATTTCGTGCCCAAGAGGCGCTGCCGTGACAAAATGTACTGTGAGAGGAGTGCGTGTCCGCCTCGCGACAAAACGTTTGTTCTTCAAACAAGAAAAGGTTTGCCGCGACCCGGGATCGAACCAGGGACCTTCAGATCTTCAGTCTGACGCTCTCCCAACTGAGCTATCGCGGCTCTAACAGTTTGAGCTTGCGCACAAAGGCACAGAAGGATGTCTTGTTTTCAGTCGTTTTCCTTGATCCGCAGAACTTGGAGCACCTGGGTTTCATCCAAGACATCCGGGTTCTGTTCCTGTCATGGGCGTTTGATTTTCCCGCTTTGCGCGGGTCAAAGGCACCACCAGGCTGAAAAACACTTTTCTTGAAAGGTGACGGAGGTCTTCCGGCTACTGAAGGGATATGGCATCAATGAGGGGAGATGGAAGGGGGAAGCTGTTTCGCATCGCTTGGTTGGAGTGCTTGTGTGGAGCGGGATTCATATTTGTCGTGCTCCGCGCACTCTTAAGCGAGTGATGTTGAGGTGACTTTTGCCGCAACCGTGAGTGGGGGATGTATTCAAAACGTACCCGCTTGTTTCTCAAGCAAGGGTAAAAATAAGCCTTGCTACTACTTTATTGCGCGTCGTTTTTCCAACATGCAACACTGTCCAGGACCTGGATGCCGACATCCGTAGTGTGGAATCGCTCTGACCCCCCCTCTTTACGCCGTAGGTTCTAGACCCTGTTACGCCAGAAGTGGTTCGGCATTGACAGGGGGATAGGGGGGCTTCTTAGCGTCCTCTATGGCAGGGGCACTGGGGCCCGACATACAGCGCACTGAGGGATGTGTTCCCCGTCATCAGGGTGTGCCTGAAGGATAAGGGAAAGTAAATCGAACGCCTGTTCTCATGAGCAGAACGGCTGTGCATCCGTAGAAGGATTGCTTTCCAGCTCGCAATTGCCCCATGCAAGGGGGAACAGCTTTCGTCTCTTGCTTTGGGAGTATCTCGCATCGAAAGCGCGACGCACGAAATGCTTTGTCACGAGCCCGAAAAAGGCTCGGTACGCGAACGAAAAAGCTTTTGCTTAATCTTCCCCTCTCTCGTCCCTGGGTGTTCTTTTCACTTGTGTTTTCTCCTTGGGCAGCTCATGTTCGGCTACACTGGAGCCAAGAAAATATGAATGACGATGTGGTTCGTTTTTTCAGCAGCACCAGCCACTATCGACCTGAGGTCCTCCGCCGCATTGTGATGGACATCGACGCAGTGTGCAACTCTCTCTGCTTCTCTAGGAAGATCACTACCTGGGGCAGTACCGAGCAGCCAAAAATTTGCCTTTACGGAGGGCTTCCTGTCAGCTTCCTTATGATACCGAGAGGTGACGCTGATAGAGAGCACAGCGCTGCTAGTGAGCCTATCTCTCAGCCCTTCCTTATCCCTATCCAAATTTGGATCTCGCATCAGTTCCCTGCAGAGCCGCCCTTTATTTACCTCGCCTACACCCGCATTAGCGAAGCCTCACACATTCCGGAGTCCGTAAATACCTCGGTGCTGAAGATCGTAAATAATCACCCAAACGTGGATTTTACCGGACTGTGCTTTTGCAAAGAGCTAGCTGAATGGAAACCGTCTACCTCGTCCCTGTGCTTCACGGTGGAAGGCCTAGGCAGGGCACTGGAGAAAAGTGGCCGCTGCCCAATTTATATCGATCAAGGAATTTGCGGGAACTCGCCGGCCGTGGGCAGCAACAATATTGATTATGACAGCAAGAATGTCACGGGTGACATGCTGCCGAACTCATGCCTCGTCTGCTATGACAAGAAAGACACAGTTTTAGTGCCGTGCGGACACTTTTGCGTGTGCATGTCTTGCGCAGCGAATTTGATGGAGTGCCCGCTCTGCCGTGCAAAGATTATGGTTCGTCAAAGAGTGTTCGAGTGACGCCCCCTTTTCGTGTTGCGGTGCCGTGTGTGTGTGTGTGTGTGTTGGTGTCAATGACACTTCAAAAAAGGCGTTTATGCGCACCTTTGCCTACTCAAAAGAACGTGCATTTTCATAGTTGACTACACGGGTGAATGATATGGCAATACAGGCAGAGACGGTTTGTTCTCTGCGGTTGGAATCTGCTACGCTATTTGCTCCTCACGGATGCGAGAGATGCAAAGAGAAGAAAGAAATGTAAAAGAACGCTTTCTTTTCCCTTGACTATGCAGGTAAAAACCCGTTGTACAAAAAAAGTTGATTTTTGAAACACAAACAACGAAAGAAGCGTCAGTCGTCTGCACGAGCACAACACAGGCAAGTCTCGTTTACCACTCAAAACACCGAAGGGCAGTTTTATGTATTCTCACTCACGAATGGAAAAAGAAATCGGCGCATCTGTATTTCAGGCGTGGGAAAGAAGCACTAGTGCAAAGCAGTTTTCTTTAAAGAAAGGATTGAACGGATGCTGGCGAAGATGCTTCACTGAAGTAGGACTCTGTTTGCTTCCTCATTTACCCTTTCCTCTGCATTTGCTTCGTCTTCTCTTACGTTGGCACCACTTGCCTTTCCGTTAACACATCTTTTTTGTCCTCTTCTTCGATCACGCCATCATCACAAACCAGTTTTGCTAGACCTTGTGGCTTGTTTCGAGAGAGATTGCTCACATTCTAAAGAAAAAAGATAGGTCCCCCCTGCGCTGCATAAAAATGCCGTCGAATAAGGTACTTGTCGCCACTGGCGCTGTGCTCGCGTCAGCCGCCCTCATCGGCACTGTTGCCATCATGCGCTCCCACAAGAAGAGCACCGAGGACAACGATGACGACGCCTTCTGTGCGCCGCTAAGCAGCCTTTCGCAGTCCAAGAAGCAGACCTTTTCGGCAGCCAAAAATACTGCGCGGTCCTCCGAGGCTGCCGCCTCCGAGGCGACCGGGTCGCAGGAGAAGCCGAAGGCAGCGCTAACGACGCAGTCCGCCGCAGCGAAGAAGGAGACCTTGACACACGCCGACGCCCACGCTCCTGCAGCAGCCGACGCGGCGGCGTCGCTTCTTGAGGAGGCGTTGGACGAACTGGAGCCGACGAGATCGGCGGCTTCTGCGGAGGAGACCAAGGTGGCCAGTAAGCGGACAGCCACCGAAGTGGCAGCTGCAGATACCGCTGATCGCAAGACGTTCCAGCACCTTGGTATTTCTATGAAGGTGCCGGAGGGCTGGGAGGTGCGAGAGGAGCTGTCGCCGATCCCGAATGTGGCGATGGTCACGGTGTGGAACCCAGAGTTCGAGCATTTTCCGAACGCTGAAATGCCCGGCGCCGTGCCGGTGATTATTCTCTCCGTCGAGGATATTCGTGGCGAGAACTTGAACCTTGTCGAGTTCAAGGACCGCTCAAAGGACTTATCGATGCAGCAGATGCTTATGATGACGGGTGGCGTCGTGCAGCCGATCGTTCGCAAGGATAGCAGCGTGCAGGAGGGCTCGTTTCGCCACATTCTGGAGTACTCTCAGAGCATGCCTCCGTTTTTCGACTTGTCGGTTATCAATCTGCTGGAGGTGCGCAACGGCGTCGCCTACGTGTTTCAGATCATGTGCAACCCGAAGATTATGAATCAGTACCGCCCAATCTTCACGCAGCTGGCGCGCGATATCGTGGTCACTCCAATGGACTCCAGCTCCCTGGGCTTCTTCCGCGTGCACACCGGCAAGGTCTTCATGGACATCGATACCACATGGAGCTGGGCGTACCCGGATGCCGGCGATGAGACTGCACACCACCTCGCACAGTTTCAGCTCGCCTCCACTGTGAAGAAGGAGGAGATTACCCTCTACGAGGTAAGCAAAGTCCCGGCGACCGCGCACAAGCAGCGCAAAGAGAAAACAGTGGACGGCGTCACAATTTGCTCTGCCTTTGACGGCACGCAGGAGAAGAAGACGTTCACTTACAACAACTACTGCCTTGTTGTTCACCCGCAGCAGAAGGTCATCTCGTACCTCTCCGAGGCAGCACTGGTGCGCGCCGTGAAGAGTGTGACACCGTCGACGGAGCCGCCGAAGCCAAAGTGCGGCGCAGCCTTCATCACGACAGAGTATGGCTACACCTTCGACGTGATCGGCTCCAGCCGCGTCGTCTCAACGAAGTTGGGCAATGGAACTGTAGTGTACGCGCCGCAGGGTATTCCGTCAGACCCGTCCAAGGCCGCGTCGCCTGAGGAGACCGGACCGACTGTCACCATCCGGATTGGCAAGCCAGAGACGGACCCTGACTGCATGGGTAGCATTGAGGAGTGGACGGCCCGCATTCGGGAGGAGGCCGCGAACGGCACCATCACAAAGATCCAGGTCGTGCAGTTGAAGGGACAGGAGTGCCTCACCTTCTTGTCCAAGGAGATGCAGGAGGTGTCGCCGAAGGAGAAGGTGGAGGTAGTCGGCAAGGTTTTCATTTTCGTTCGCAATGGTACGACAACGCTTGTGCGCTGGGAGAGCGCGACGGGGACGTGGCGCAAGTACGAGCGCGACATGGAGGCGTTCCTTGAGTCCTTCCAGTTTCTTGAAGAGTCGGCGTAGGTGTTGAAGGTACAATGAAGGTGTGTAGAGGGAAAAAGAGGACGATAGGCGCAGCAGAAGCTGCACAAGGAAGTGGGAAGGGGAAGTGAGTGACCGAAAGGAGGAGTACACACGGCTAAAATAGTGGAAAAGAGAACACAGTGGCAGAATGTGGAGGAACACGTGCTATGGCGGAGCCTCCGCTGCGCATGTGTGCAAGGGCTTTGTGAAGGAGCAGGTCGTTTATCAATGGTCCTGTGGAGTCTCACGCTTTCTTGTGTGCGTTATTTCCCTGGTTGGGCAAGCCTCAAGCCTCAGGGCTTTGCTGTTTTGAGCCAGCTCTTGTGTGTATGCCCCATACGTGCGCACGTGCGGAGGCGGTTGTGCCTCTCGTTTTCTGCTTGTGTTCTCCACATGGTCTGGGCCCTCTCCCTCCCCCTCTCCCTCCCCCTTATTTACTTATGCCACCAAGAATCTCCTTTTTCTTATCGTGGCTTTCTCTGTGTTGTCTGTTTTTTTTTGTCTTTGCTTCGGCCTTCCTGTTCTGGCGCTCTTCTCTTCCATGTTGCACCTCGTTTCTCCCTCCCCCCCTCCCCCTTCTCTCTCGTGCGCCCCTCCCTCCCCCATTCTCTCCCCACTTGTTCACATACATTTCTCCTGTCGTTTTCATCGTTGTTTTAGCTGAAGTGAAAAAACACAAGGACACCGTCCTCCTCCCCTCCTCCCCTTTTCCTCCTCCCAGGGCGAAATATCTATCTATCTATCTATATATATATATATATATATATATATATAGATAGAAGTAACGTAGGTATCCTCAGCGCACGTGTGGACAAGCGGAAGGCAAACGAATAAATCACCTAAGCAACGCTCTTTTTCCATGATACCGACTTTGCCACACACCGATACACACGCGTGCGCGCGCGAGAGCCCACGCATTGACTCGTCCATGCATGCAGGCGGCATCCACACACACGCACACACACAGACGCACACACAGGACACACACAGGCACAACTCATGGCAGTTTTTCATTTTTAAGCGGCCTGGATTCGTGTGTCTGTGTGCTTGTCTGTAGGAATAAAAAAGTAAGTGTGTGTTTTATTTTTTTGTATGCTCGTTTTCTTCTCTCTGTCTGTTTGGTGGTGTTGGCGCTCCGTGTGCGTGTGTGCGTGTGTGCGTGGATGCCGTGTATTTTTATTTTTATTTCGGCCAGTTCTTTGCTTTCGTGCTTTTCGTATTTGTGTGAACGATGGATACCGTTGGATCGGAGGGGCGGGGTGGGGCAGGCCGCGGTCACGACGCGCGATGCTGAGTCCAGCCCGAGGTGGGTTCAATGGAAAGAGAAAAAGAGAAATCTCGTCTGTGTGCGTGTGTGGGGATCCTTTTGCGTTGTGCAGCGCTGTCCTCTGCGTGTCTGCTCTCGCCCTCCTCCGTTGTGCTTTTTCGCTCTTTGGTTTCGTCTCGTCCCAACACACACGCATACACACACACACACGCACACACGCGCGCAGTTTTGCTTGCGCCGCGATATACGCGCGCGCGCTCAAAAGTGCTCCATGCCCATGCGTGCGTGTGTGTGTGTGTATGCGTGTCTGTACTGATATCATTGTTGGCATGCCATTCTTTGGTGTTGTCGCCGGTGTAGTTCGCTCTGGTGCCGCCACGCCCACACGGTTTCCCCTTTTATTATTTCTATCGGCTCACTTCTTTCTGCCGTCGTCGTCTCCTTGGTGTAGTCACGTTGGTGCTTCGTTTTCTCTTCTCGTGATTTTACTAGGTCCCTCCTCCCCGGCCGCCATGACTCGCTGTCTTCGTCGTCGTTGCGTGTGCCCGCGTGCGCACGTGCATGTGTGTGTGTGACGTGTGATGTGATGTTCTTCTCGGTCTCTCCGTCTCGCTATATATAAATATAATATATATACATGTTTGGCTGTTGTGTGTGTTTCTGAGCGTCACCTTTAATATGTGTCTGCCGTGATGGGCGCGCCTTTCTTCTGCGCCGTATTTGGGGGAGGGAGGGAGGGCTCTCTCTGTTTTTCTGATCGGTAAAGTCTCTCCCTCTCCCTCCCTCCCCGCCTTTTTTTTCTCGCCTGTTTGACGCGCTCATCCGCGTCTCGACATTTTACGCTTGGCGTGCTGCACGGTTATGTTCGCTAATGTGATGTTATCTTTCTGTTTCGCAAGTGCAAACCACCCCACCCACAGAAATCGTCCCGCTACAACAACCTCCCTTCCCCCCTTCCCTTCCCCCCCAACCGGCCTCCCCGGCTCCCCGATTCCTCTCCACTACTGCGACTTCGAAACACTTAGCACACACACACACACACTTTAACCTCATAAGGCGAACACACTCAGGAAAACAAAAAAACACGAAAAGACGTCGAAGGCGCGTGGGCAAAGGAACAAGAGGTGAGCAGCCCGGCAATACGACGGTTTTTGACGCCGGCGATTGCTTCGCATAATCGCGCAGGCGTCTAACAGAAGCCCATGGCACAGAAAAGGGTGAGGTGTGTGAGGGCAGGAGAAAATAAGCGCCACGGCAAAGGTGCAGCTTCGGAGTGACGCCGAAGCTGCACCTATTTTCACCCCCCGTGGCCTGGTCTCTTCCCTGACCCCTCTCCTTTCCCCTCTTCCTCCCACAAGGGCTAGCGGCCAAGCGCCCTCACTCTCTCCCTCTTCCCATGCTGAGGAATGCAGGCGTGATACACAACGATCAAGAGAGACGCCCACACCATCTCTTGTGGTTTCACCGCCCCCCCTCCCCTTCCACGACTTGTCGAACACCTCCTCTTCCACCCCCACCCCAATCCTGCCCTTTTCTTTCCTGCCTTCCTCTTTGCTTGTTTCACCTCTCTCCCACCCCCACCTGCACACCCATGATAGCGTTCCCTTGCTCCGACTCCGCCCTGCGCTACTTTTTCCTCCTTACTCTTCTGAGTTCTCCGTGCTCTTCCTTTGGCTCCCCGCACTGCCCCCCCCCCGACATCCCCTTCAGCGGGTTTTTACGCCGTCTCTCCACGCGTTTCCTGTTGCGCCCGTTTTGCACTTAGGTTCTCCATTCTTTCCCTTCGACTCTATCCCCTTCTCCTGCCTGATCCGTCAGCCTGCAGCCCTCTCCCTCCCTCCCACACGTACGTACACGCGTCACCAGGTAGACGGGGTGGGGCGCGCGCGAGCGAGCAGAACGTGCTAGGACCGTCTACGCGTCGGTACTTTTTTTTAGGTCACAGGAAACACACACGCACGCACGTGGATATAAGTGGGCGGACGTACAGAACAGCAACAAGAGGCGAAGAGAAGGTCATGAGCAGCAGCGCAAAGCACGCTCATATTGCACACAACAAACTTGGGTATCCTTGGCATGAGTTGTGTGTGCCTCTCTCTCTCACGCGCTCCGCGTCGTCGGCAGGTTGCCTAAATCACCTCGAGTACCACCGCGTGGCTACCCTTCTGCTCCTCCCCTGCCCCTTCGCTCCTTCCCTCGTTTACCATCGGAGTGTCCTCAAAGCCACCGAATCAAAATTCAAAAGACGTTCTCCCTTCTCAGCTTCGCACGTACGCGTCCCGTTCTATCGACCCTCTCGTCGCCTACACCACGAGTCAACGCCACCGCCTCAGCTTTCGCTTTTCCTTCCCCCCTCTTCTCTCTCGTGCTCTCCTAGCGATGACCTCTACTCTGAACAAGTTCCTCCTGGCGTTCGTGGCCCTCGTGGTTCTCGCCACCTACGCTGCGGCGCAGAGCCCTCCCTGCAGTATCAAGCAGTGCAGTGAGTGCGTTGCCGGGTCCACCACCCAGTGCGCGATCTGCAACCCTGGCTACCGGCTGAACGCCAAGGGTCAGTGCGTAACGAACGTGAACGCTGCCGCGGCCCCGCACTCCGCCGTTACCGCCGTGGCAGCTGTCGCGACTGCTGCCGTGGCCTACACGCTGTGGTAGCATCGAGCAAGCTGGCGGGTCAAGGGAGCAGAGGAGCGACCAGTGTAGCTGGTTGTGTGGCGGTGCTGCTGCTGTTGCTGCAATGGGGTACGGGCGCTGGCTCTTCTGCTAGCGTGGTGTGGGAGAGACAGAGCGCATGTGTTACCTGTAGACGCGCTCTCTCTGTTCCCCCCTCCCTCCCCCTCCCCCGCCGCCGTCGCCGCTGCCCTCACCCGCATTTCGTAAGCGCAAAGCACACCAACCAATGGATGACATGGCACGTGCTTGCGTGACGCATGTGTGCTCTGGCCCCGTATCCTTCTGGTCTCCTTGCATTTGGCGCCACCGTCCTGGGTTTGCTCTCTCTCGCTCGCTCGCTCGCTTTCTCCACGAGCCAAGATACCCCTCCCCCTCTCCCTCCCTCTTCTTCCCCGTCGCCCTCTTCTCATTGTTCCGGAGCACGTGAGTGTTTCAACATTCGCTATTATTCGTTTTCGCATGTCCGTCTGCTCGGTGCATCGGCTCGTGCTTTCTTTCTTGGTCTTCGCACTTTGTTGACACCCCTCCCTCCCTCCTACGCGGGCTCATACCTTCTCGGCAGACAAAGCGATGTCAGCACACCGCTCTCTGGTTTCCCTCCCCCCACTCCCCCTACTCCCCCGCCCACCCCGCACGCCCTTCTGTCCCTCTCTCTCTCCCTATGTGCGCATTGTTTTCTTTATAGGTTTTTCCTCAGAAGCGGCTCCGCCTGGGCAGAGGGGTATGAAGGGGAGGGGGGATGAGGGGGGTGGGTGGGCGGGCGGGCACGCGACCCTGCGATATCACGCACGAAGCCGTGTGCCCTCCCCCGATTCCCTCCTCGTCATGAGGGTCATGTGAATACTAACGGAGAAAAAGAATTATACACACACACACACACACACGCACAACCGACGCATTCTTGGTGACGGTGACGCGAAGCGCGACTTACTACGGTTTCCACATGCTGAAAAGCGAGGGTACCAAGAGCCCATGCTCGTCGTCCGACACGGGATCCCGGCAAGATGTTCGCGGTCTGGCGAGACGGTCGAGACTCCACTCCCTCTCCCTTACATCGGCCAATGCATCATTTTGTCTCCCATGCGACGCTTTCCGTGTTACCTTTGTGTGCCACTACTGTGTCCTGGAAATCCTCGGCTCCCCTCCTCCTCCTCCAGCGTATTTCTGAAACCTGGACCTTGCACGGACACGGAAAGAGAGCAGCGTCGAGCTTTGTGTGGCTCTCTCTCCCTCCTCGCAACATCCACGAACGGCGTTTCTGCTCTTATGCGTAAGAGGTAAACTCGGGCTTATGGCCGCCTTCATACTAGAGAGGCCGTGAGATGGCGCCGAGTCGCACCTTCTTCGAAGCCGCCACGCGCTACCTTCGCCCGGCACAGTTTCCGTTGTCGCGCACCTCGCGAACGATCATGCCTTTGACAAAACTCACGCGGGCGAGAACACGGTAAACCGCGCTTTGGCGATGGGCGCGTTTGAGGAGGCAGCACCGCGTCCGAGCACAGATTGCCCCGATGGTGTGCATGGGACCCATGTGTTTTCACAGACCCGGGGGTGAAGGGACGGCGGCGCTTGGTGGAGGGGCCAAAATCAGGCGCCGTCGGGCGGGGGTAGGGGGGTTGCTCGGCGCCGGCCCCGGGGGCCAGGGCGCGAAGCGATCGCGTTGGCGGCTTTCCCTCGCGTTCCCGAGGAGGCGGACGGCTCCAAAAAGGCACTCCGATACCGGGAATCGAACCCGGATCTCCTGGGTGAAAGCCAGGTGTTCTAACCGTTATACTACATCGGAACTACAATTTAGTTCCTCTTTGGCTACTATGGAATACTCGCTCCGGCGAGAAAAGGAGTACGGCACTCAGGGTTCCCGAGTCATCACTGACCTCAGTACTAACTGAGCCTGTGAGTGCTTAACTTCACAAATCGGACGGGATATGGTGTTTTCACTCAAGTGTGGTCGTACTCGAGAGTGCGGCGGAGCGTGATGGTGGCTGGGGGTGTGGCCGCGCTGCGGCCGTGAAAAAAGTGTACGACGGGCGGGGATTGAACCCGCGATCTCTCGCGTGTGAGGCGAATGTCCTAACCACTAGACGACCATCGCATGTCATGCGCCGCACATTGTTTGGCATTCTCATAGTAAGTACTCTTCACTTTCTATTTTTCAGGAGTAACAGCGACGTTGTGGCGCAATGGAAGCGCGTCGGATTCCGGATCCGAAGGTTGTGGGTTCGACCCCCATCAGCGTTGCATTTTCGTCAGGGGTCGGTACTTCGAAGGGCAAAGTCAATCCTGACAGAAGGCTATCATCAACGGGGAAATAGTTCAGTGGCAGAACATCAGATTGTGGCTCTGAATACCCGGGTCCGATTCCCGGTTTCCCCTCACTTTTCGCCGCTCCATTTGCGCGGAGCCAGACGTGGTGGCAGGTGCAAGGATGATGCGGGGTTGTGGGGGTGACAAAATTGGTGTGGTGGAAGGTGAAAGGGGGAGGGTGATGCAGTGGGAAGGGGGCTTCTGTCTGTGTGTGTGTCCGCGCCCCCCTTCGGGGGCGGCGGCACGGCGGTGACTGCCTTGAGGTAGGGTGCAATTTCCGCTGGTTGTCGTCTTCGTTTTAAAGTTTTTTTTTTTTTGACGCCGCTTCTTCTCCCCACCCGATGCGTACGGTGTGTGTATGTATACGGCTACGTGATCATGTGGCCTTCCCCCCCCTCCGCCCACGCACGCACGCACGCAACTCTTTTTTCCCAACGACATCAGGCAAGGAAACACCATCACTGGTCGTTTCAAGAGACGCGAGCAACAATAACAGAAAACAGAGACAATACAAACGGGAAAAGAGCCGGGGCAAGTCGCCGCCGACACACAGCACGCGCGAGTGCGAAGATGGGCGATATGACGGACAGCTCCCGGTTGTGTAAGCGCGCCACTGCCGCCGGATAAACGCCCACACGTGTGCACGCCGCTGCCACTGTTGCAACAAACCGCATCAAACAGAAAGAGCACGAAGAGAGAGGGGGAGGGGAGGGCGACATGGGCCACGCCATCACTCTGGCCCTCACACCGCGCACAGCCGTACCCCGCACAAATGGCCGCGACGGATCACTGTCATGACAAAGGCGCACGAGAAAAGAGAGGGGGGAGGGGCTCTAAGACGTGAACCATCATTGCCGCAGCGGGACGGCACCACTGCACTCCCCGTCCCCCTCCCCCAAAAGGAAACGCATCGACACACAACCGTACATCGGATATCGGCATCTAGATCGCCAGCGGCAGAGCTGCGAAGAAGGCGAGAGAGCTACGAGCACAGAGAATGCGAGGAGAACACAGTACAGTGCTTCTTGTGCCCCACCATGCGTGCCGCTCCTCTCCGTCCCCCCCCTCACACGCGCTGGCCGTTGGCGTCGTTCCTGTTGGCCTCGCCGTCGCGCGCCAAGCTCTCCAGCTCGGCTACAGCCTTGCGCAGCGACTGCAGCTGCGCCATCGGGATGTGGCGGCGCAGACGCAGCTGATAGTAATTCGAAAACTCCGGCTCATTCGGCTGGAACACGTACCAGCTGCGCTTCGGCTCGCGCAGGTGCTTGTACCGGTTCACGCCGTTGATCTGCAGCATGCACTCCACCGTGAAGGTGACGCCGAGGACAAAGGACACACACCCCATGATGATGAACACAACACCGAGGACGGTGTTTCGGCCGCCAACCCAGTTGGCGTGCTGCAGCACCACGCTCTTGCGGCCATGGAAGCTCACCACGTCGTAGAACTCGCTGATGTCCACCAGATACGTGCCGGGGCGGAGGGGCACGTGGATGATGCGGTACAGCTTGCGGAAGTTGGGTGTGAAGGATGCTCGCATCCACACATGCAGGTCATAGTCGGACGGGTCCGGTAGCGCGTGCCCCGGCTCGTGCAGGTACCAGCCGTTGCGCAGGTACTCGTTAGTCGTCGGGTACGGGTAGTACAGCGACCACCAGTCCTCGCGCAGCGTTATGTTGTGGAAGCGGATATCACTGTCCGCCTTCCAGGTGATGCCCTTCTTGGAACAGCTGTTCGTCGTCACGCTGCCGCTGAGGGGCTCGCCGCGCAGCCCAAAATCGGTGCCGTTGCAGATTAACGCCACCGGCGTCTTGCTGTCCACGCCGCCGTAAAGCACAGGCACGCCATTGATGTTCGCTCGCCGCACCTCCGCTGACGTCAGCTTGCGGTAGAGAATGAACGTGTCGTTAAACTTGGACCATGGCGCGATACCGCAGGGGTTGTACGTGAAGTATCTGGCCGGCCGCGTCACTTGCTTTCCGGTCGCGTCGGTGATGGTGATGGGGGTATCACCCTCGTCGCTGCGGAAGCCAGGGTACGTGTACGGCTTGCACAGGTAAGCCTTTTCAACCTTCGGCTTGCCTCTCAGCTGCGAGTTGGCGCGGCCGTTGTGGAAGTCGCGGTAGTTTTGGTGCATGTTCGTGATCTTGTAGTACATGTACACTGGGGCCTTCATGCGGTGACTGATATTGATCTCCAGCCACGTCCGCGTGCCCTGCGCGTGCGTCACGCCGTCCGCCGTGAACTGCCGGATGCCATGGTTCACGTTCACGCTCGAGTTCGCCGGGATGTACTGGTACTGGTGGATGTGGCTGTATTCCTGCTCAACGATGTCATACTCACGACCCTTCACTAGCACCAACCCCCCCAGGACCAGGAATGGCACCGTCAACAGATAGAAGATGGGCACGAGGATGAAGGGCGAGGGGTAGTTGAAAATGCCGGGCAACGTCTGCTGCGAAAGCGGGTTGCCGCCGTACACGGTGCGCCCGTACTCGTGCACGAAATCTGGGATGAGCTTCTTCTTCAGCCACCGTTTTGCCCGCGTGCTGCGGCTCTTGGGGGCATCGACCGAGGCAGTCGCAGTGTTATATGCGCGACGGACGCCACCACCAACGCCCTGCGCGCGGTGGGGCTCGTCGTCGCTGTCGGAGTACGACGACGACGTCCTTGACGACGATCCGCTCGCGGAGGAGGACTCTGCGGACGGCGGTATCTCAGAGGACGCGCACAGCAACGGCGACGCAGCTCGTTGCGGCGACCTCGATGACAACACTGGAGCCGAGAGGGTGGACGTACCGCCACCGCTGGCAGGCTGTGGCGCGGCTGTGGCCGGGTTGCTGCGTGGGGGCATTGACTCACGAAGCGGCGGGAGCAGACTAAGGCAAAGTGTGTGCGTGAGAGCGAGAACCTCGACCAGCTGTCGACCTCACCCCCCGCTTCTCTGTGAAGAATAGACAGGCACCAATAGAAGGCACGAGACACGCTTGTCTCACGGAAAGCCTACACACGGACGCGGAGCAGCAGTGCAGCGGTTGGGCACCACCACAGCGGCCACCCACACAGAGATACACACCAGCGCGACGGAGGGGCTGGTGCCTAATAGGGAAAGGCAGCGACGCCAAGCGGTGACGAGAGTAAGGGGGAGAGGGGGTATGAGGAAGCACCGTGGTAAGCTCACGCGCACGCAGAGAATGACACTGACGGAGAAAGACAGCCAGCTGTGGCTGGCGGCGGTGACTGCGGATGTTGGGTGCGGTGAGGCACCTACGTAGGGGACCTCTCGTACAGTGGATATAGCAGAGTAGAGAGGGAGGGAGGGGGCACGGAAGACTACGAAGAGATGGGGTACGGCTCCGCAGCTCATACCACGCACACAGACGCCCCACCGTCTGCGGCTCCAACGGTCCTTTTCGAGTGCACCTGCGCGAATTTGTCTACACGGCAAAGCTTGAAAGCGAGCGGGAAGATAGACGGAGAGAGGGAGGGCACTGTGCTGTCTTAACGCGCGTGTGGTGTGTGTGTGGGGAGGGGAGGGTGCATGAGGCGACGACGACCGGGCAAGTGAGGCAGAGGAGAAGGGACGGGGTTTGGTTCCGTGAGTGTGCGCCGTTTGACAGGCCAGCACAGCACCCCACCACCACCACCAAGACACCGCAAAGAGCACCTGGTCCTTCCCAAGACCACGTGGCAGCGTGTCCATGTCTCTTGCGTCGCTGTCCGCGCCGCTACGGGGTTTGCTCATAGTTTCGCTTTTATCGAGTGTGTCGACGATGTTGTTACTCGATGTTTGGGGGAGGGAGGCGAGAGAGTCTCACCTGTGCCAGTCTATGTGTGGGTGTGCGCGAAGGGAGGTACGGTCAGGCGGCCGCTTCGCGCGAGGCGGAGGTGATGGCGCTGCCGTTCGGTTCAGGTGCATACATGCATGCAAAGCCACGTGCTTGCAGGTCAGTGAGAGCGGTGACGCGTCCACATTCCTTTGCCACGGCTAGCGCAAGCTCCTGTTGCAGTGCTTGTTGCTGCGCCATGGCAGTAGCGAGGCGAGTGTCAAGCGTCTGTACATCGCGTGCGAAGGCGGCGCTACGCGCGGAGGCGCTGGACTCGTCGCACGCAGCTGCCGCGGGTGCTGGCCGCCGCAGTCGTGCGTTGTGCACCGTCAAGCAGTGCCTTTTCTCTTGCTCAAGCGCCTCGTAGCGTCGACGAAGCTCGTCGTTCGCCCTGTCCAACTCTCGCAGCTGACGCATCATCCTCTCCGTCTCCTGCTTCCTCGGCGAGCTGCTTGGCTGCGGCTCCGGCACTTTTCCATCCCTCTCCGCTTGCTTTGCCCGTGCCGTAGCGGGCGGCTGTTGAGGCTTCTCATGCCACGCAGTAAGGAGTGCGTGCACTCGTTCAAGCTGCTCTTTTGAGGCCTCCAGCTTTGCGGCCAGAGCGCGGCGCTCCTGCCGCACCACTCGCAGTCGCGTGGCGGACGCGTCGTAGAGCGCGGCATCTTGCTGTGACAGCAGCGCCTCCGCGTCGGCATGCGATGAGGAAGTCGGCCCGTGTTGGTGAGCGCGAAAGCCGGCGCTGCCGCCGCTGTGCAGAGCGTCGACAAGGCGCGGCCGCTCCATGCCGTATGGGTTGCGCAGCAGCACTGGCTGCGGTGACGCGAAGGGCGCTGTCGTCTGCGCTCGTCGGTCTCGCGCAGACGTTAGGGGACGCTGCGCTGGCGCTTTGCTGCTCGTGTGAACTGCGCGAGAGGGACTTGCTATCGGCCTCACCACGGTATCCGCAGTGCCCATGAGGACAGCTGCAGCTCCAGCAGCACCGGCTGCATCCACCGCACGGGCCGGGATCAGCGACACATGTGGTGCAGGTCTGCGTGCCGCCAGTGGGGTCTGTGGCGTCAGCGGTGGCGTCGATGTCGTCGGGAGTGTGAGAGGAGGGTTTTGCGGTGGCGCAGACGGCGAGACAGAGGCCATGGCGGATGCCTTTGTTCTCTTCTCCTCCACAAGAGGTGCGTGTGTGGGTGTGTGCTGCATCATTGGCGGAGTAGACGGGGGGAGGAAGTATCACCGTCGCCTGGCGGTGCGCGTACACCAGATATTCGCACCTCAGATACCTCGGCCGCTCTCACGCACTCCATCTGCGCACACACGCACACAAAGTAAAACAAAGGAACGGGAGAGATGGGGGATGGGGAAGCGGAGCGATGATGCCGAGAAGGTGACGGTGGTGGTGGGAACACAGCCCTCCCTCTCCCCCCTCTCTACTAGGGCGCCATCGTACAGGCACACGCACACGCACACACACACACACACCTGCACGCGTTGAGTGCCATCCACAGCCATGGCAAGGGAGGAGGGGCGTCAGCTGCAGCGCATGCGGCAGAGCTACCATCTAACACTCTCGCCTTTCCGCACTCAGTATACAGACGGCATCACCGCCCTTGGCCATGTGCGAACAAAAAACACAGGCACGGCATGGCAGCGGAGCACCTGTGCTTCGGGCGTGGGCCCCTGCGTGGGACACTGGTGAAGGCCTTACTGCGGCTGTTCCGCACTCTTGTTCCCCCACCCCGTCCCCTTTTATGGGTGTGTGCTTGCGTGTGGAGTCTGTGACCTCTGCATCCCGCTCTCACAGAGTCGCGGTTGATAGTTCTGACGCCTTTTATGAAACTGCTGAGTTCCCCCCTTCCCCTTGTCCACCATCTCCCCCACCCGCTGACGGAGTTGATGGCGGGCTGGTCGGCGGGGGGTTTAGAGACATGATTTGAAGCCACAGACGACGCGGAAAAATCTCGTTAACATCCGCCCCCCCCCCCCCCACGCACACCCGCATGCATGCGTACACCCGCGCGTCGCGGACGGGAGCCGCCCGGAGGCAGTAGCGGAGACACGTCCCACATGAGGCCACGGAAAGTACTTTGCAATGATAAGGGGAGGGGAGGGAGGGGGAGGCGTGTATGTCCTCTGCCGCCGCGTTCATTTCTCAGCCCTCGAGTATGCGAGCCCAAACGCCGCTCTGCACACCCCCTCCCCCGCGTGGTGCGAAGCAAACCGCAGACACACACGTGTTACAGCAAGTGCGCCGCCTCAGCGACCTGTGCACCGACCCCTGCCTCAAGCTCTACTGCCCCGCCCCCACACAGCCGCTCCCCGTCATGCCGGTCGCCAGCCCCGGTGCATCCCCCCTCTCGGGGTGGCACGCGGGCTCCTCCCCCACACATCCGTGGGCCGTGCGAGGGCCGGGTGAGGCGTACGCTCGAGTCGCCCTGACACGTTTTGCCCATCGTATGGATGGCACAGACGTGTTCACTGCCGTCGGCCGCCCCGACGCACCGTCGTCACCCCAGGGCCGGACCCTGTCACCGCCGGAGGTGGGCTCTACATTGGCAGGGATAGAAGGGGCGGGGGTGAGGGGGGAGGGGTGCACCGGGCCCTGAGGTACCACGCACTGAGAGGTGTGTGTGTGTGTGTGTATGTGTGTGTGCCCTCCCGTCATCAGAGGGAGCGACGTGATGAGGAGCGCCACGAAAACCAACAATATTGAGAAGGCGGTGGGATGTGTGCGTCCACCTCCCTCCAAGTGCGAAGCCGAGTGCACCTCTCTGGACACCGCCTGCGTGCCTCGCTGACTCTTCAACGCGACCGATGCCTGACGTCATTCTCGAGCTGCCCCTCGCTTCCGCGGCGACTTGGAAGTGCCACGCCACGCAAATTTGTCGTTGTCGTCCTCCTCGTAGCGCTCTATAGCTTTGATCGGCTTGTTCTTCTTGCGCAGGCAGCTGCGCAGGTTGCTGCGGATAAGAAAGTCCACGTCGGAGTAGATGCGGTCGTGCACACGGCGCTGCAGCGTGGTGGTCTCGCCGGTGTCCGCGTCTCTGTAGCTGAACTCGTCGGTCTCAGGCTTCTCGACAGCCTCCTCGTCGATGCCGCTGGCGATCTTCAAGATTATCTCTAGCATCTCGTAGTTGCCCAGAATGTCGACATGCTTGGCACTCAGTTTGCCACCGCGCAGGTTCAAGGATGAGGCACCATTGACGCTGTGGTTGAACTCCCGCGTCACGACGCGGCCCACATTGCGTCTCCACCCGTTCACGGCGCGACACATGTACGCGAGCGACAAGAGCGGCACCGTATCATCGCCGTCAGACATGCGCACGCCATGTGAAGTGTTGCTGGTAAAGACGGAGCTGTTACCCACGTACGGGGTTTCGGTGTTCGCCTCGTCTGGGTTCCACATGAGGTGGTAGCCTGCCTCCGCTGGCAAGCCGACGCCGTACAGGCACGCCACCGTTGTGCTTGGTGCCTGCGGCAGCGAGGGCAAGTCGTCGATGGTCTCCAAGAAGGCGTCGATCTGACGAACACAGTCCTCGTGGCCGGAGCGCCGGCATTCACCGCGGATTAGTTCCGCCGTGCCGCGAGTGCCGAGAGCGGTGCCGTTAGGCAGCACCGTGAGCCCCGGCCACGCCTCCTCGCAACCGCGCGGCAGCATCGACACCAGGCAGCTCCACGACCGCGACAAGCCATAGCGGGCCTCCTGACTGATGAAGGTGTCCAACATCTTCCTGGCCGCCCACTGAATGTTGAGCGTGTCTCTTGCGTCGCCGAGCAGCAGCGCTGAGGCAGCCTTGCCAATGCCCATTGCAACACCGCCTACGTTCACGTAGTAGGCGACGTGGCGGTCCATAAAGCCCTTCTCGCGCTGCTCTGCCCACCGGAAGAAGGCCAGCGCGACGGTCGCGCCGTAGCTGTGCGAGATGACCACCGCCCGCTTCCGGTTCTTCCGGCACAGAAAGCGCAGGCTGTTACGCACCTGGTAAAAAAACCCGTCGCGCTCGTGCGCCTTATCAGGGGAGAGGCGCCAGTCGTATGTCACGACTGCCATGCTCTGCGGGTCGTAGCCGATGTCGGCGAGGTTGATGAGCACCTTCGCCCACACCCAGTAGCCAGGGACGAAGTAGTCCACCGAGGCGAAGCCAGAGTCGGCGCGCACCTTCGTGTCGTCGCGGTCCATCCCAGTTTTCTTGTTCATGCTGAACAAGTCCAGCCAGCACTGCGGGTCGGACAGGATGAGGTACATCATCTGCGGCCCAAACATGCGCTGCCGGAACCCCGAGAAGAAGGACTTCTGCCGCGCGCACGGGAGCGAGGTTTCCCACACCTCAAGCGCGCCGGTGATGAAGCCCGGCATGATGACGACAGGGTGCCGCCGCGGCAAGTATGTGTCGCCTCTGTTGTACTTCTTGAAGAAGGTGAGCCCCGGTCGTGAGCCCTCATCGACCGTGAAGGAGCCGGCGACGTCCTCCATCACGCCCTCTGGCGCCACCACAAGCATGAGCACTGCGAGAATCAGCACGACAAAATGCACCCGCCTTCGTGTCAGAAAGTCGACCACATCGAAGAGGTTGTGCTTCACCCAGCTAGGGAGCGGCAGACGCTCGATCATCCGCGCTGCACGTCGCTGCGAGTCGGTGACCTTTGCCGGGCCAGTCGAGCTCGGGAATGCGTTGTCGAAGTCCACGAACTCCTCCCGGCCAAACAGGAAGGAGGGCAGGCGCATCCAGCGGCTCTGCGACTGGCCGCTCGCAGACAACCCTTTGCGCTGCCCATGGTGATGATCTTGCCCACCCGCGACGGAAGGCGCGTGCCGTCGTGGTGCAGACACCCTCGGGTTCGACGGTGACACCTCCACGGGCGGCGGGCGGTGCATGGCGTCGATGCTTGTTCCAATATGCATGAGAGCCGCCGACTGCACAGCCGGCGCGGCGCTGCGCGCCAGCACGGCAGCAACCACGCCCTCCGATGACCTGGCGTGGGGTTCTGGACGGTGGCCCTGCGAGGTGCGGCGATAGCGCACTTGGCCCTTTCGGGGGCTCGAGGCCGTGCTACCGGTGGCCGACTGCGAGGCGCGCGCCGCTCTGTCGCCGCTGCCTTTGACGTCCTTCATCGTGTCCAGTGGTGCGGTAACACACAAACTGCGGTAACGAGAAAAAAGGGCCCCTGACAACCACCACAACAAAATCCTCACAAAATCGTGCGCGTGCGCGTGCGTGGTGAGGCGCACCACCGTGAGGGACGCTGCACCACACAGCACCGCCGCACCACCACGCAAGGATATATATGCGTGCGTGCGTGCGTGTGGATGTCGAGTCGTCCTCCCCCTCCTTCCCACACGGTAAGGGCAGGTAGCAGTAATAAGCGGGTGAGGAAGAGTGAGAGTGAGGGACGCACGCAGGCAGACGCACAGCGGATAGAATACGGTGTCCTGCGCTATGCAACGGCGAGACGTGTATGCGTGTATACGTGTGTGTGTGTCAGTGCCAGAGAGGGAGAGGGGGGCGGAGGAAGCGGGGGGAACACGACCACAAGCAACGACCACCCCCAGGGAAGAGACAGGCAAGATGCTGTGCGTAGCAGTAGCGGCCGTGATGGAGTTGACGATGGGGTGGGCCGGGGGGGGAGGGAGGGAGGGGCAGCGGTGGTGAGAGTTCAACGTATATCGTTGGCAGAGACGGAGAGAAAGGGAGGAGACGTGGGGTTGCGAGCAGCTACCGGATGAGAAAGCTTGAAGCGCACAAGGTCACGGAGAGACAGCCGCAGAGCCACGCACGCACGCACGCACGCAGGAGGGGAGGGGGGAGGCGGTGTATAACACCAACGAAAAAGGAATGCCACAGACTCAACGTGAGGGCGGGCTTGCTCCTAGACAGAAAACTGTGTCGCTACGCGCGGGAGCGCTGATAGCGATGGCGACGACGACGGGTGCGGTGGGACGGGGGACGGAAGTCGCGATAGGAGCAGGTGTGTCTGGAGGAAGGGGGGGGGGAGAGAGAGGAGAGCAAGCGTAATCCTTTCGTAGTGGGACGGGTGAAGGGTCCAGCTTGGCGTATCGTCCGTTCCTACGACGGCAGCGCATGCAGCTTGACCGCCAATGCTTGCCACTTCGCTGGGTAGGTGGCGCTATCAAGGATCGTTACGCTACTTTGGTGCGCGCCTATCCGACCTTTTGTTCTTCCTGCTCGTTGCGCGATGTGCTGGGGCTGCTGGCGGTGTCACTGCTGGCCATACGAATGAACACGTTGTGTGTGTGTGTGTGAGCGCGCGAGAGAGGGGGAGAGGTAGAGGCCAAGGAGGAGGCACTGCCACCCTTGTGCGAGAGGCCCAAAGGCTTTTGGGACAACACACGCGCGCGACCCAGCCACAGCGCCTGTCCTCACCGCGATCCTCGCAGCTGTGAGAGGTGGACGAGGCGGGGGTGAGAGAAATCGAAGATACTCGTGCCCCACCCAGCCGTTGCTACCGCCCCCCCTCTCCCATGGCACCCCCATACACAGTCACGCACATGCAAGCGCATGCACGGGTGTATGGATGGGTGTGTGCGTGTGCGTGCGCGTGTTGCCCTTTGTTTCGGTTTTGGCTTCAGTGACTCAACGTGGGAGTCCTCCCAAATAAGGCAAAAGAACGAGTTGCTGTCGAACATGGAGAACATGTGCGCCGCCGCCGCCGCCGCCTCACACACACACAGGCCCACATGCACAGCACCCACTCCCAGAACGCATCGACGGTTGCAGGCTTGTCTCTCTCTCTCTCTCTGCGCCTCGCTTCCCGTTTCGTTCCCCTCCCCCCTCCTCACACAACCAACTGTTGCATCACCGCACCCCACGCCGCCGCTGGGGGTCACAGACGACGCCGATCCACGCACGCCCACACGCCACAGCGCACGACCCACGATCACGAAGAGCATCAACAACAGGCAGGGTACGTACGCGTGGATGCGCGTTACACTCTAGAGAAACCGGGAAAAAATAATCAGAAGCCATCAAGGCAAGAACAATGAAAAGCATGTACGTGACACCCTGCCAAAAGGCGCGGAGGGTGGCACACACCCGCACCCACACTCACTCACAGTGCCGCTCCGCCCATTCGAAAACAACGTGTATGTCCTCTGCCGCCGCGTTCATTTCTCAGCCCTCGAGTATGCGAGCCCAAACGCCGCTCTGCACACCCCCTCCCCCGCGTGGTGCGAAGCAAACCGCAGACACACACGTGTTACAGCAAGTGCGCCGCCTCAGCGACCTGTGCACCGACCCCTGCCTCAAGCTCTACTGCCCCGCCCCCACACAGCCGCTCCCCGTCATGCCGGTCGCCAGCCCCGGTGCATCCCCCCTCTCGGGGTGGCACGCGGGCTCCTCCCCCACACATCCGTGGGCCGTGCGAGGGCCGGGTGAGGCGTACGCTCGAGTCGCCCTGACACGTTTTGCCCATCGTATGGATGGCACAGACGTGTTCACTGCCGTCGGCCGCCCCGACGCACCGTCGTCACCCCAGGGCCGGACCCTGTCACCGCCGGAGGTGGGCTCTACATTGGCAGGGATAGAAGGGGCGGGGGTGAGGGGGGAGGGGTGCACCGGGCCCTGAGGTACCACGCACTGAGAAATGCCGTGACTCTGACTCCATTGCCGGCATCCTCTGTGCCTGTCACCGGGGGAGGGGGTGCCCGCCCACGCGTGAATGCCGGTGCGGGTGCGGGTCTCAGCGCCTGCGTGTATACCGTATTGGTGCCTGCGCCAAGGGCAAAAGAGATGGTTAGTGACGTAACCGCGGCCGGACGTGCCTCAGCGACGGGGTGGGTGATCACCGGTGTACACCGTGTCAACTTCTCCTCTCCTCTGCTTCGTGGCACCGCTCGTTGCTGCTCGACCCGCTCCCGGAATTGGATTGGGGGGGGAGGGAGGGAGGGAGGGAGGCGGGATGCGGCGGGCTCGGGGGATGCGAGGGGCGGACGCCACGGGAGGAGACAGTGACCACAGACGAACAGAGAGAGGGAGAGAAGCGACCATCATTGGCCCCGCCTGCCGCTTTCTTCCACGGTCATGCTGCGATGGCTGCTGTCGTTCCGCGATAGCCGACAGACGACATCTACTCCGCCATCTCCTCCACATCGAGATCGCCGTCGCTACCCCGCATCACCCACATGGCGAAGACGACGACGACGACCGCGGCGATCACTATGCGAAGAGGCCGCATATGATTGCCGCGCACGGCCAGCTGACCGCCGCTAACGTTCCGGCGGCGCTTCTCGTTGAGCGTGTTCTGCTCCATCTGCTCTGCCGTCATGCTCTTTCTGCCAGACGAGCTCTTATCCTCGCCGGCGGGGCCACTGCCACGACCAGCCGCATCCCCGCCTGCAGCAGCGCGACCGCTGCCGGCGGCCCCGTCCTTGCCATCACCGGCGTCGAGTAGCACACGGCACGAGATGTACTTCTGGACCACCGACGAGGCATTCGCGTCCTTCTTTTTCTGGATTAAGTTCGCCAAGTTCGCCCCGTGCGCCTCAATGACGTCCTGCTCCCCCAGCACGGCACATTCAACACGGAAGGTGTCCTTTGTGTAGCGCACGCCTACCGGCAGCCCCTCCGCAAAGGTCTTCTGGTTCAGAAAGATTGTGATCTTCGCCGACGAGTTGCCCTTCACGACGCCCTTCGAGTGCTTGAGGTAGTACCGCAGCGGCGCGGTGGTGCGGACGCGGTAGATGATCGCCTCATACCCGACGTTCGTGAGCTCGAAGGTGCAGTCCTCGTTGGCGTGCAGCACCAACTCGAACTTCTCTGGGTTCACGATGATGTTGGGGGCTCTAGCATCCATTGTTATATTTCCGTGCTCTTCTCTTCGGGGGTTCCCGTCGCGGCACCAAGGGACACGCACACCGCGTCTCTGCGTCTTTCTCTCTGCCGCCTCGCGTTTGTTTGGGTGTGTGGGGGGGGGGGTGGAGGTGGGGGCCTTTGCTTCCCGTTATCCTTGCCGGCGCCGCTGGTGCTGCTGCTGAGGTACACACACACACATGCACACGTGCGTGCGTGCGGCTGTGTGTCTGTGCGGGTGTATGAACACAAGCACGTAGTCGCTCACACGCGCACACAAAGTCAGGCTATATAGGTGTATATATATATATATGTGTGTGTGTATGTGCTCGCGATCACGTCTGCGTGTCGTACGTTTCACGCGTAGCGGCACAGTGGCACAGCACTGGTGAGGGCACACAGAAAGCGCGCTGATCGGTAAAGGGCGCCACGGACGTACACGCGCAGCGGCACAGACGCACAGCCGAGAACACAGAATAATGGGCGAAGCCAAAGAAATCGAAATCGGTAAGATACAGAGCCAACAGACAGAGGGAGGAGGGGGGAGAGAGACGGATGGGGGATCGCTGTGCGCTTGTATACGTTGTAGCCGTGAATGGCGTGTGCTGGAGGAGGAGGGAGAGGGCAGAGGGGGGAGAGGAGGATGGGTAGTGCTGCAGCGATGCTGCTGGTGTGTATGTGTATTGGGGTACAAGTGTGTGTGTGCATTGCATGACGGAGAGAGAGATGCGCGAGCGCACGCACGCCTGTGTGTGTGTGTGTACGTCTGTGTCCACATGCACCGGAAAGGGAATTCTACTTAATCTGCGCCGCAGTAGCTGCAAGGCCAGGTAACGCAGAGGTAAGGACTTGCTGCAGCGCCTAGTGTGCCAGTCCATTCTCATCCTCTTCCCGCCCTCCACACTCGTCGGCCTGGCGCCAACGTTGTCCCGCTGTAAGGGCAGCGGGACGAAGGACGAGAAGGGCCCCATGGTGATGCCACTGCCGTCTACGAGATGATTGGCCCAGTCACCCGTGCCCCATCGGCTGAGTGTTTGTGTGTGCGTGCGCGTGACAGGAAGCGAGGCTGCTTCAGCGCCCTCCCTCCCCCCTCACCACACTCCTGACGCGGACTGAGGAGAGGCACACAGACGGAGCGCGAAGAACGGAACAGGAAGGCACGCGCAACCGTGGCGGGGGGTGGGTGGGTGGGCTCCGCAGCAGGCCATTCCACAACCTACTCTTTCATCCATCGAAAGGACACAAATACCTGAAGGAGGAGGAGCGTGCACACACACAGTGCCAACGGACACTTTCTGGCTCTCGCTGCTCACGCATCGTCGTCCTTCTCGAACCATGACATGGGCCCAAGAGCATCGCCGACGAAGCTGCCGCACAGCTCCATTATGGGAATGGCGCCGCCGTCCCCGCCACTGGCACCATCGGCGTCTTCCGCCGCTGACACAGCTTCTTCCGATTGCACCGTGCACGACACCACCTTCACAATCACCTCAGCACCCACCATGTAGGCGTTGTACGGCGCTGCGGCAGCGGCGGTTGTGGATGAGAGCGCGCTTGACGCGAATGCGTCACTGCCATACCCATCACCGTCCTTGCCGCTGCCTAGCCCTATCGCTGCCATCGCTGGGCCTGCGTTGAGCTCCGCACTGCGTTCACCGCCCTCTTGGTCCTCCGTGTCCAGCGGGAGGTACCAGAATCCTTGTGCGGCGCTGAAGCGTGAGCCAGGCACTAGCATCCCCGCCGGCACCAGGAACGGAATGGCCACGAACAAGTTCATCGTCAAGTACACGCCAGCGGCCGTCTGATAGGCGATGCGGGCCTTGAGGCGCGTGCCTGGGTTCGGCGCGAACACGCACACACCAAAGGTCACTGTAAGCCACGCCGATGCTGCCGCGCCGCGCACGGAGCTGGCTGAGTAATCTATCACTTCCGTGATGGCCACGCAGAGACCCCGAGAGGGGATGACGCGGCCAACGTAACGCTCGGTGAGGCGGTGCAGCAGGATGTCGCGCAAGGTGAGCGAGTAGCATTCAGCGTCCCCGTCGCTGCTGAGCGCGGCGGTTGCCGTCGCAGCGGACGAGGGGCCGCGAGTGGTGGTCGTCGCGGCTGCACCACCACTATCAGCGTGCTCGTTGGCGAAGTGGCGGGGGAAGTAGACGGCCTCGATGGCCACCGTGTCGTAGAGGATGTACGAAGAAAACATGGCTGATCGGTGTGGCTGCCAGCGAGATGAGGCCCGCCGAGGAGCACCACAGGCACAAGGAGAAGAACAAGTGAAGGCTATGCCAGATAATGTACGCCTAACGTGCGCGGGCGTGCCATGTCGGTGTGTGCACTGCCTGTGTTCGCCGTGCTCCTCGTCGGTCGCCGTGCTCCACAAAAGGAAGAGCCGATGATGATGAAGCTACGAGGAGGGTATGTGCGAGGCGGTCTGGCTGGGCACTGAAGCTGTCGACCCTACTTGTCGCGCGCGCGCGTGTGTGCATCAAAGGGGGGGGGGACTAGAGGTGTAAGAAAAATCAAGGAGAGGTTACGGTTTAGGAGGAGGAGGTACGGGAGAGCGAGTAAGATGGCTCATGATGTTGTACACCCATGCGTGCCCGCGCACGCTGTGCCTGACAACAGGCTATGCCCCACGTGTGTCTGTGTGGGTGCTTCCAGCGCAGCGCAGACCGACAGACCGACACAGTACACACGTGCACACATGCACGTGTGCGCGAGCGCCTCTTCCGCCCTTTACTTGCTTCCCCACTTTACCTTTCGTTCTCTTGCGTGTGTACTTGAAGACGTCACTTGTTAGAGCTTGATTAACCTCCGCACTCCCGCTTAGAATGAGCGCCAGCACACACAGGTCAGAGGCGCTTCGAGAGGAAGAGGGGGGGGGGAAGGGTCAGGGACGCATTGCACGCACACACACACACACACACACACACAACGCTTGCGTGCCGCGCTGTCTTCTATCCACGTTGCCCCTCTTCATTATACTTTGTTTCTCCGTACATGTATGGGCAGATGCCAGATGTTCAAGTGCTGCATCCTCCACCCCTCACCACAGCCCACGGCTGTGCCGCATTGCTTTCCTCTTCTTATGGACTTCAGAAACCATGGAGACACACAACAACACACGCCTTACGCACCGCCGCTGCTTCAGCAACCCATCATCGACACCCACCAACGCCAAAACACACACACACACACACACACACACACACACACACACGCGTGCACACT
>NC_018313.1:410376-413526 GCF_000234665.1 Leishmania mexicana MHOM/GT/2001/U1103
ATGCGTGTAGAAGTCGTTACAGGTTTTTCTCCGCACTGCTGTGTGGCACACACAACCAGCGCGTGATCTCGTCCGCGCAGCGCAACGGGGAGAGGAAAAAGGGGAAGCGGGGGAGGAAGCGGGGGGAGGGAGGGCACGACACAGGGAAACAGGTAAGGAGATGGAAACAGGCGCAAGCCCACGCCGTCAGATTACATGTGCGTGTGCGTGCGTGCGATGACGCAGGACAGAGCTGTGCGGGGCACGCGAGTGCCTTCTTGATTCTGTTTTCTTCATGGCCATCGTGCGTCGTAGTCGTAATGGTGAGAGGGAGCGGCCGAATGGGGGTGGGTGGCGGGGGTATAGGACGGGAGAGAGCGAGCACCGTGGAGCAGCCAGAGGGGCCTCGTGCAACAAGGCACCGACATAGAGACAAACAACCGGGTACTACCCCTTCTGCGACGCTGCACGCGTGCTCTGCCACGTTGCCGCCGCAGCGTCGACCTTCCACCACCCCCCTCCTCGTTTCTCGCCTTCTTCCTGCCACGGCGGCGACGGCCCACACGCAGAGCTTGCCTCCAGCATCCCGCATGACGTCTCTCCGCATGCGCCCTCCTCCAATGGCGTCGTCACGGCGAGCCCTCCGGCAGGAGTTTCACGGGCACGCCTTTGAGTATCGTGCCCCACCCAATCACGCGAACCTTGCGATCCACGTACCGGGCTAGCACAATGCGCTGGTGTGGAGGATCGGCGGAGAGCGGGCTCTCCAGCCGGCAGATGGCCCGACCAGCATGCCGCGACGTCCGCAGCACCGTCGCTGCCGTCGTCAGCGTCCCCACGCTCAGGATGATGCTCTCGTCTTCTCGCAGCGGCGCGACGCGGCGATGCAGAGAGGAGACCACGCGGTCTGGGTGGACCCGATATGAGTCGGTACCGCCGTTGAACCCACGATCCTTGCCGCGGTGTGGCGAGGCGCGTCCAGAACGAGGAGCGGCGAGGCCGAGAATCTCGCGCAGGAGGAAGAACTGAATGACGACCTCTTGGTACACCTGCATGCCTGTGTAACACTCCACCGCGGCTGCAGCTGAAGCAGGGGATGGGCAGGGGAAGACGGCACCGGATGGCGTCGGCGTTGCATCGCTTGTGGTGGTGGTCACCGGCGTCGTTGACGCGGAGGCGGCTCCTGCCGCCGCTGGTGGACTGCACCCCATTCGACGCGACCGCCACACGGGACCGCGACGCACCACCCGTACCACCTGCCCTCGCAACTTGTTTTGCCGTGTCAGGGATGGGTCGAGGGTCGTGCCGATCGCAATGAGGCCGCCGGGCACGGCGAACTGCAACTCGTTCTTCTCCGCCTGGAGTCGCACAACAGTGGTGCGCAGTGGGACGGCGTACAGCTCGCCAGGTGGCGGGGAGGCGACGTAGGCTAACTCTCGACCTGACAAGACATCCGCCCGTCTCGGCAGCACACCGTCGCGGCGCCGGAGCACCAGCAGCCCAGGGATGATTTCGATTTCGTCTCCGACGCACAAGACACCGGCCGCGACAGTGCCACCGACGACACCGCCCTTGAGAGCCTTCGCATCGTCGCCAGCCGGGCCTGGCAGCGACACATCGAAGGAACGTAGGACGTTCATGTACTGCGCGTGGTGCAGCTGCCGCCGTGGGAGGGGGATGTGCACGAGGTAGTCCAGCAAAAAGCTGATGTTCATGTGCTGCTGTGCGCAGACCGGAATCACCGGTGCCTTGGCGTACGCTGTCTTGGTGGCGAGGTAGTGGTGAATAATGCTGTACTGCGCCGCCGCGCGCTCCTTGCTAACAAGGTCAACCTTGTTCTGCAGCACGATGAGCGACGAGACGCCGATCATCTCTGCCGCGGCGAGGTGCTCCAGCGTCTGCGGCTGCGGGAACGACTCGTTGGCGGCGATGAGCAGCAGCGCGGCGTCCATGATGGCGGCGCCGTTCAGCATGGTGGCCATCAGCACGTCGTGGCCGGGGCAGTCGACAAAGGAGAAGTGGCGCTTCAGCGTCATGGTCTCTCCGCAGTTGGGGCACGGCGTGCTGTCCGGCTGCGAGGACGGGTAGGTCTGGTAGCAGGTGGGGCGCGGGCAGGTCTCGCACTGGTACACCTTGGCGTTGGCGTAGCCGAGGTGAATGGTGATGTTCATGACGGCCTCGCGGTGGAACTTCTGCGTCTTGACACCGCTGAGCGCTTTGACAACGGTGGACTTACCGTGTGCGACGTGACCGATGGTGCCGACGTTGATGGTGGCCTGGCGCGACATCACCTCGAAGGTGTCGACGTTGAGCTCATCGAGGTTGATCTTGCTGAAGTCCTGCTTGGCGAGCCCCTGGTCGGTGTCGATGACCTTCTCGTCATCAAGGGTGAAGTCCGCAATATCCTCCTCGGCCATGGTGGTGACTCGAGAGAGTGTGGTGGTGGTGTTGGAGAGTGTGTGTGCGTGGAAGAGAGGGTGCTCCTGCTACGTACGGCGGAGAAGTTGTAACGGGCACACACACACAAAGGGAGAAGCGAATGACGACAGGCCGGGGAATCTGTGCGCGCAGCGGTCGGCAGCGGCACACGCACACACACACACACACACACAGACAGACAGGCGCGCGCACGCCCACGTGTGTTTACGTGTGCGGCGCCGAGGGAGAGAGGGGGAGTGATAAGAGGAGAGGGGGTGGTCCACACACGCACACACGCGCAAGAAATGGCGACAGGGAGGGGGTGCAGGGCGGGTGCAGCGCCGCCTTCATGGGTCGGTGGGCGACGGGATGAAGGGGCGTGGGCGCGAGCCGCGACGGGCGGTGATGGATGGGGCTTGCAGCATCGCCGCAGTCCCGTGCACGGCCGTGATGCGTGTAGAAGTCGTTACAGGTTTTTCTCCGCACTGCTGTGTGGCACACACAACCAGCGCGTGATCTCGTCCGCGCAGCGCAACGGGGAGAGGAAAAAGGGGAAGCGGGGGAGGAAGCGGGGGGAGGGAGGGCACGACACAGGGAAACAGGTAAGGAGATGGAAACAGGCGCAAGCCCACGCCGTCAGATTACATGTGCGTGTGCGTGCGTGCGATGACGCAGGACAGAGCTGTGCGGGGCACGCGAGTGCCTTCTTGATTCTGTTTTCTTCATGGCCATCGTGCGTCGTAGTCGTAATGA
>NC_018313.1:413626-417258 GCF_000234665.1 Leishmania mexicana MHOM/GT/2001/U1103
ACGGCGTGCTGTCCGGCTGCGAGGACGGGTAGTCTGGGTAGCAGGTGGGGCGCGGGCAGGTCTCGCACTGGTACACCTTGGCGTTGGCGTAGCCGAGGTGAATGGTGATGTTCATGACGGCCTCGCGGTGGAACTTCTGCGTCTTGACACCGCTGAGCGCTTTGACAACGGTGGACTTACCGTGTGCGACGTGACCGATGGTGCCGACGTTGATGGTGGCCTGGCGCGACATCACCTCGAAGGTGTCGACGTTGAGCTCATCGAGGTTGATCTTGCTGAAGTCCTGCTTGGCGAGCCCCTGGTCGGTGTCGATGACCTTCTCGTCATCAAGGGTGAAGTCCGCAATATCCTCCTCGGCCATGGTGGTGACTCGAGAGAGTGTGGTGGTGGTGTTGGAGAGTGTGTGTGCGTGGAAGAGAGGGTGCTCCTGCTACGTACGGCGGAGAAGTTGTAACGGGCACACACACACAAAGGGAGAAGCGAATGACGACAGGCCGGGGAATCTGTGCGCGCAGCGGTCGGCAGCGGCACACGCACACACACACACACACACACAGACAGACAGGCGCGCGCACGCCCACGTGTGTTTACGTGTGCGGCGCCGAGGGAGAGAGGGGGAGTGATAAGAGGAGAGGGGGTGGTCCACACACGCACACACGCGCAAGAAATGGCGACAGGGAGGGGGTGCAGGGCGGGTGCAGCGCCGCCTTCATGGGTCGGTGGGCGACGGGATGAAGGGGCGTGGGCGCGAGCCGCGACGGGCGGTGATGGATGGGGCTTGCAGCATCGCCGCAGTCCCGTGCACGGCCGTGATGCGTGTAGAAGTCGTTACAGGTTTTTCTCCGCACTGCTGTGTGGCACACACAACCAGCGCGTGATCTCGTCCGCGCAGCGCAACGGGGAGAGGGAAAAGGGGGGAGGAGGAGCGAGGCGTCAAGGCAGGCGACAGGGCGACGGCACCAAGGAGCCACCGCCAACCGCTGCGTCCCCGTCCGTGCCGCTCGCGTTTGCCATCGAAAAAACGCGCAAAAGTAGTGGGACAGAGATCACAACGCCGCGAGCACAGGAAAAGGTGACGGCGACGTTGGCGGTGGCGGTGGCGGTGGCGTGTGGGACACCGGGAGAACACCCGCACCCACGCTCACGTACGTGCGTAACGATATACTGGATGCCATAGAGAGGTACAAGAAGGGGAGGAGAGGATGTGTGTGTGTGTGGGGGGGGGGAGGCGGGGAAAGCAACCGAACGTTGATGAAAGACAGAGAGAGAGGTCTAAAATCTGTTTATGTATATTGCTCTACGTATGTCCACACACACATGCACATGCATGCATGCATACGTAGAGTCTAACAAGTCAGCTGTTCACGGCAATGGCGGAAGCCGTGCGTGTCGGTGGTCCCCCGCCCTCCCTCCCCCCGTTCCTCTCCAGTGAAGAAGATGTGGAGACCAGAACGGGAGAGAGTGCGAGGGGAGGGGGAGGGGTGATGGCGGCTTCACGAATGCCCTTCGCAAGCAACAGTTGAACGCTTTGTCGCAGTAAGGCGAGCGGGAGACGAGCTGCGTGTGGTCTGTGGAGAGGAGGTTGGGGAAGTGGAGATGAAGCAGGCCGTCAGCTGCGCCCATGCCCGCCTACTTGTCTACTTCGCTCTTCAGGAGCGTCATGGTTACAGACAAGAAGGCGTGCACACACTGCCGGATTGGGATGTCCACGCTCGGCGTGCAATCCGCCGACGCCACCGCCGATGACGACGTGTGCGGCTCGTACGCTGCCACCTGCGCCTGGAGTCGATCAATGTCGTCCTTCAGCTTGCGTTTCCGGTCTGCCGGGCGCAGTGCCGGGTCGTTTAACTTCTCCATGATGCGCTGAATGGAGGCGAGGAAGGAGTTGGGCATCCTCAAGGCGAGCGTCACCACGTCGAAGGACTCCTTCATCTGGCTCTGCTGCCGCGCCGTGTTGGAGGCATTCTGCATCAGCACCCTCTCACGCTTCGTGGCCTCCTCGAGCTTCTCCTTCGTGGCGTCCGAGTCCCTCTTGAGCTGATCAAAGGCGTGCTGCAGGTCGGTGAACGCTGTCTTGTAGTTGAGCACCTTTCCTGTCGATGTGGTTGCCTCGCTCGTCGCCAGACCAAGCTGACTACGCAGCTCGGCGACCTCGTCGGAGAGACTTGCCCGCGCCGCCTCGGCCTCGTTGAGGCGCACCTGCTGCTTGTCGAGTTCGTGCTGCAGCGTCGTGATGGCCTGGAGCATCTGCTCGTTCTCCTTTATGAGGGCGATAGTGGCTTCGTCAAGCTCGATGCTTGGCAACGGGCTACCAGACGGGCTACGGGCCTGGACAGCAGCCCTCCCGCCCTTGCCTGGCGCCGTTCCCATTGCCGTGTTCGTCGGCATCGCCGCCATTGGCGAGGACGCACGCTTCGCTGTGGCGGAGGTTGCACTGCTACCGCCATGGTTGCCACGGATGGCACCAGCACTCTTCATTTACGTGCGTGCGCGTGTGTGTGTGTGTGCGTCGATGGAGCTATCGCTATGCGCGCACGAGAGGGGCTGATCGAGGGGGAGGGGGAGGGGGCAGTTCTTTGCGTATCCGCGTGTGTTGGTGGATTTCACGTAGAGGTTGGGCGGGTGCTGTGGTGGCGAACAGTGGAGGGGGAGAGAGAGAGGAGAGGGCAAAGGAAAGGATGAGTCCGACGAGCCAACGGACACACACACACACACACACGTGTACATAAGCGTATATGGAGAGAGCCGAAATAACAACACCAACGGCACGGCGGGGGATGCAGTGGTGCATGTACATGAGCATCCTTACTGTATCAAGGACAACACCGGTCACACTGACCGTCGCTTCATGCCCCCCCCCGTTCCTCTCCCCTCCCCTGCTGTCTTCTATTGCCACCGTCCACTCCCTTTGATTCTCTTAATGGACATTTCGCTGAGGACTGCCGTCAGGATGCGCTGATGTGGTTGGTGTTCTCGGCGACTTGCATCACCCCACCCTGCGCACCTGTGGTGTGCATGGGCGTGCGCGTGTTCGTGTGTACTTCTTCATCCGATTCGACGCTATCGCGTCGCGACGAGTTGTTGCCCGGGTGTGTCAGCCGAATGGATGAACGGATGATGAAAAGTGAGGGGGAGGGGGAAGGGGGTGGGTGGTGGGAAGCAACGACAACTGTGAAACGAGCCCGCGTGCGATGACGTGTGCGTGTGCGTGTGCGTGTGTGTCGTGCTCACTGCGTCGGCATGGCACGCTGCCCTTCGCCCCACACGTCAGACGCGCTGGCAGTCCAGCACGCACCCAACCTAGACACCGGTGTGGCAAGAGAAGAGAGGTTACCACGAACATGACGCACAGTAGGCACACATAAAGCGCCGCTCCGCGCCGGGCAACGACGACGACGACAACCTCCCCACCCCTCCCCACACGTTCCCATGGAGAGGAAGGCAACAGCAGCCCACAAGCGCTATGGATGGAAAGGGGTTGAAGAAGACTGAAGGAGCACATGGCGGAGCAGCGGATGCGACACACCCACACAATGAAGGAGCAAGACAGGGGTCCACAAGAGACCTGCGGAGAACGGAGAGAGAGAGAGAGAGAGGGGGGAGAGAAAGATATGTGGGGTGGGGTGGGGGTG
>NC_018313.1:417358-496866 GCF_000234665.1 Leishmania mexicana MHOM/GT/2001/U1103
GGGGGGGGGGCAGACGGAAGCAAAAAAAGAGCCCCCCCCCCCCTGCTAGATCACCCCCGTCGGTCGTCCCCACACCCCCACCTCCCGGTCTCACTACCACACTGCAACGACCATCACCACCGACCGGCCCACGTCACCATTTCGTTGATCGTGTGTGTGTGTGTGTGTGTGCGTGTGAGAGAGGCGGTGGAGAAATAAAAATAGCAAAAAAAGGGGGAGGCCTTTTCCCCACTGACAGCGGCGAGCGACACGGACGCACACCGACGCGCAGAAACCGGGGTGGGCAGAGAATCGGAAGGGGAGGGAGGGGGAGGGGGGAGGCGTGTATGTCCTCTGCCGCCGCGTTCATTTCTCAGCCCTCGAGTATGCGAGCCCAAACGCCGCTCTGCACACCCCCTCCCCCGCGTGGTGCGAAGCAAACCGCAGACACACACGTGTTACAGCAAGTGCGCCGCCTCAGCGACCTGTGCACCGACCCCTGCCTCAAGCTCTACTGCCCCGCCCCCACACAGCCGCTCCCCGTCATGCCGGTCGCCAGCCCCGGTGCATCCCCCCTCTCGGGGTGGCATGCGGGCTCCTCCCCCACACATCCGTGGGCCGTGCGAGGGCCGGGTGAGGCGTACGCTCGAGTCGCCCTGACACGTTTTGCCCATCGTATGGATGGCACAGACGTGTTCACTGCCGTCGGCCGCCCCGACGCACCGTCGTCACCCCAGGGCCGGACCCTGTCACCGCCGGAGGTGGGCTCTACATTGGCAGGGATAGAAGGGGCGGGGGTGAGGGGGGAGGGGTGCACCGGGCCCTGAGGTACCACGCACTGAGAGGTGTGTGTGTGTGCCCTTCCGTCATCAGAGAAGAGAGGACAAGTAGGAGAGAGACACAACGAAACGTGCAGCACACAAGTGGCATCGCAACGACGTCCTTCACACTCCCTTCATCCGTGCACACGCCAACGGATGCGTCCGCGCACGCGTGCATGATGAGCGAATGTGCTCCCGCCAGCGCAAAACAAGGGACTAGGAGCGGCAGCATCCGACGTGCCTGCGCCATACCCCTCACCCACCCACCCACACACACCCACACGAGCGTACGCGTCGAAGGACAGACGCGTTGCCACCGCTGGCGGGGAAAGTTCTACAGAGGAGTACAGAAAAGGGACACGAAACAGAACAGACAGCAGCAAGACACCCCCGATCACACGCAGGCACACACGCACGTACAGACGTTATCAGTAGTGGGGAGAGAGGGGTGGGCTCTTACTCATAAAGAGGCATCCATTCGCCGTCATCGGGCGAGCTGAGCCCCCCCCTCCCCCACTCACACACATGCGCCACCTTCACCACCTGTCGCATGACCACCGTGGCAGACTACAATCACCGTCGTCCACGGCGCAGCTCAATGCCACATGGAGGCGACAACAAAAGACGAGCACGACGCGTGTGCGCCTACCCGTTTAGTGCCATTGGCGTGAGTGTTCCACCAACGCGTTGGCCCGCCAGTCATTCGGCGATAGGCACCGGCGCTCAGCAGAGATGTTGCTGTGGTGCGAGTCCTTACGTGGCTGCTCCAGCTTCTTCCAGGCATCGAGCGGCAGGCACTGTGGCGGCTTGGACTTGGCAATACTCGGGGTGCTGCTACGCCGCCTTGTGGCGGGAGACGAGGTACAGCGGACCTCCGTAGCGCCGTTCGTAACCCCCTCGCTCGAGCGGGGGCTCATCTGAACATTCCCGTTTGCCTTCGCGAACGGCGAGGAGGTGCGCCGCTGCGGCGCGATCGCAGCAGGGCTACGGATTTCCACGCTGTAGCGACGCTGCGCAGCCATCATCGCGTACGGATTGCGGAAGTGGTAGCGGGTGTTTTTCTCCATCATCGAGTCGTAGAGCACACGCAGCCGCTCTTGTTCTACCTCTTCCCGACGCTGCGCCGCGGCGGTCATGCGCTCCTGGCGGATGCGGCTGCTCTTCGCCATTCGCGCGTGCAGCTCCTCATTCAGACGCCTGCGCCGCACATACGTGGCCTTTTCTCGAGCGAGCTCCTCGTTGACAATGGTGGACTCGCGCGCGAGCGCGAACTGCGCCGAGCGCTCTGCCACCTCCTGTCGGCGGTACTCGTTCTCCATCATCCGCTCCACTGCGACCCGCTCACCCTCAGTCATGGCACTGCTACGGCCGCTGGCCAACCTGTAGAAGTCATCGATGACGCCGACGACCCCGTTCACAGAGCTCGCCCGGCGTGCCGAGATGCAGCGCGCGGACTTGACGACAGAGGTGCAGCGGCGGTACTGTTGCTCGTGCATATCCGCCAGATCGGTGGAGCTGAGGCCGCTCAGCGAGTAGGAGCGGCCACGGCTGATGCCACTGATGGAGCGTGGCGACGGCGCCGCGAAACGTGAGGTGTGCGAGTAGCTGCGATGGCGCTGGGTGCCGTTCCCGTCCGCTTCAGCTTGAGGGTCCTCGTTGCAAGTGCGCGGCATTGGTAGTGTCGGGACACCGTAGGATGGAGCTGGGGCCGATGCGGCCGGTGCAGCAGCGGCCAAATCCGCCTCGTCGTCGTCGTCATGCGGATACTGGTGCTCCATATCATGCATACTGGGCGGCGGCACGGTGCCTTCGCGCGGGGTGTGCGGTGCCCCTCCAGTTTCCTCGAACGACTCTGCGAAGCCGGACACCTCGCGCAAGATATCGCCGTTAGCCACATCCGCGCACGTTCTGCGCTCTTCAGCCGCAGCGGTGTCGGGATTATGGGGCTCCATCGTGCTGTCGACCGGTTCATGGTGCACCTCTTCCTCTTCCATGGGCTCGGCACTGTGGCGGAAGAGAAACATTGGCGTTGCTGCTGAGGGAGGTGGACAGCACGATGTTGATGCGGTGGCTGTAAGAAGGCTGGAGGGGATGGGTGGTACCGGAGAGGCAGTTTGGTACAGCGGCAATAGTGCTCGTGGTAGCTGCCGGAGTGGGCAGGAGGAGGAGGGGGCGCAGGTCACGTGCGGGGGACGAGAGAGGCGGAAGTGGAGGCAGGGAAGCGGTGCACGCAGCACGAGGGAGACTGAGGAAGGCGTCGACCATACGCCTCGGTGGGGTGTGTCCGTGCGGGCGTGAAGTGCCTCTCTGAGACGGACCACGCACATTATTCGCTCACTTACATACTGAGCGGGAAACGGGAAGGGAGCAAACGCCAGGCAGACGGGGTGAAAGAGAGGGGGAGGAGGGGGACCTCCGTTCCGGCGCCGTCGCCCCCCTCCCCTCCCCTCTTCCCCCGTCCTCTACACACGAAGGGGGAGCGGAGTTGGGTGCGCGAGTGCGTTGATGGGCACGCAAAGCCCCCCCCCTCCCTCTCCCCCGATGGCATGATTCATGGAAAGTCGTTTGTTCTGCTACGCTTTCTGTGCAACCGCCGCGTTCATCTCTGCTGCATGTGCCTGCGTGCACTAATGCGGAACGTCGCGCCCATTTTGACCTGCGTACACGCAGGAGCACGCTGCCCCCTCTCCGATGGAGGGGAGGTTGGTGGTGGTTGGGGTCGGTGAGGGACCGCGCACTCGCTCTCTGGCAGACACACACGCGGGAGGTGGGGAGGGAAGCAGCACAGCACGACGCCCGTTTAGTAGACCATACTTTTACACAAAAGAGAAGATACGCGTCCCCCCTCCCCCTCACAAGGACGCATCCATGAACACCTCCGCTGCAACTACGCATGCATACGTACAGGACCCAACGCCGACGGCACGCTAATTCGCCCCCTTTCCAGCACCACCGCTATAATCCTGCGCCTCTTGCCACCGCCGCTCCGCATTCACTTCCCCCACCCCCCGCCCCGCTTCGCTCTTCTACACTTTGCGGGAAAAGCCGGTGTTGTAATGGAGGGCCTGCGTGAGAAAGCGGTGCAGCATCAATGACTCCGCCGCGTCGAACTCAACCGTCCACTCCACCGTCTCCTCATGCACGTCGGCGCCGTCCACCGTCTGGATCTGGCCAGTGGTCGGCTTCATGGACGTGCAGTGAAGAGTGTAGTGATGCTTTCCCTTCGCTGTATTCGGCATAAAAGATGCGTTTGTGAAGCGCGACTGCACCTCCAGCTTGCTCATGCGCCCCTCCAGCACCCCGAGGAAGCGCGCCACGTACACGGGCGGCAGCGTCACGGTCACCACCCTCTCCGCGCGGTTCGGGTTCGCCGCGCGACTGCCATCCTCACGAAGTTCGACGGTGACAGAACGCTGCCGGTGGTAGTCCAGAACGATGAAGCCGTCGCGGTGCACCACGCGCAGCAGGTGGCCTGCAGCGATGTCCTCGTCGTTCCAGTGCACAATGTCGAAGGCCGGCGGCATCGTGTCGCGCCGCCCTCGCTGACTCTGCACATTGCTATTTCTGTTGTTGGTGCGGTGTGCGTTGTTGCTCGTGGGTGCCGCAGCATCTGAGGAGGCCCAGCGTGCCTGCTGCAGGGGGGATGCCTGGGAGGCAAACGGGCTCGTGTTGGCAGAGAGGCCGCCGGCGACGGCCATGGCAGTGACGCCTGCGCGTTGGCGCAGCGCGCACAGAGTGGAGACGCGGCGCAGCATGGCAATGTAGAACGTCGAGGGTGGAGCAAGGAAGGGAGGGCGAATAACGATCGATGTACTCAAGCGCTCGATGATGCCTTATTAAAGGTCCGAGGCGTGTACGGTGTGCGGCGATGCCGTTGCTGTGCTGAAGCACGTGTGCGTGTGCTTGGGAAGAAGGCAAGACGGGGCCAGAAGACGGAGGAAAGGAGAGGATGGGGGGGGGGGGAGGAGGAGGACGCTTGGAGGTGGGGCTGGCGCGTGAGCTCGGTGGGGTTGGGGAAGCGGCAGCGATGCTGGTGCAGAGGGAGAGAGCACAGACGGCCCAAGGTCATCCTAGGCATCCCGCTGCAGAGGACGTCGTCCTTATGGAAGCAGTCGGCTCAAAGCCGTCGGGACGGTGGTGGAGGTGGTGGTGGGTGGTGCGCGCACATCCACTGCTCACCACCCCTTCGGACTTGTGTTTCCGTTTGTTAGTCAGCAAGACAGTTATCGGGAAGGGAGCGTCCGGGTGGTGGTGGTGGTGGTGGCGTGTGTGTGCGTGGGAGGGGCGGGGAGGACGCCCCCAAGTCGTGTGTGAGAGAGATAGGGATGGGGACGGGGACGGCAACGGCAACGACAACGGCACACAGGCGGGCCCCATGAACTGATGAGGAGGCAAGCGGGCACGGCAGAGCCAGAGAAGAGCGTCTTTTCCAGCCTCTGTGGTTGTCCGCACATGCGCGGGGGAGGAGGTCGGTCGGTGGGCCGGTGGGGTTACACGGATGAAGACTGTGAGCACCAAATACATCACAACGGCAGCAACGGTAAGTGCCTTCCCACACGCCGAGAGAGACAAGCGAAGACGGCGAGCAAGGACAGAGAGGAAGGGGAGGGGGAGAGGGGCACGCCAGCGGCTGTGATCGTCACCCTGTGAGGTGGCTGGTGGTGGACGACCACCTGTGTCGTGGACACAGCCGCGACTGCGAAAGTCACCACCGCATGAAAAACCGCACACCTCACGCGCCTGCGTGCGTGAGCTTTCCCCACTCGTGCCGCTCTCTGACGTGAGCATCCACCCCCCTCCCCCTCTCTTCATCCGTCTTGTCCATGTGCTGTTCTGCATTTTAACGGCTCTCGCTTAGTGCTGGGCCATGCCCATGGCATCCAACATCTTCTCGAACACGAGAGAGAAGGCCGCGCCGCCCACGATGCCGGCCGCCAGACCGGGGTGCTTGTACGAGCGCCACCCATACCCGCCACCAATGATGGCGCCGGCAATCGTTGGATTCCATTGGTCCTTGCGGCCGCGGCGCTTCTCTAACGCGATCTCAATGCCGCCGAACAAGAAGCCGAAGAAGGCGAAGCTGCCGCCGAGGCGGTGAGCGCTGCGCAGGCTGTGGCGGAAGAAGTCTGCCGTCCCCATCGCCTGCGTGCTTGTCTCGGCCGAGATCATGGAGCCGAAGAGCGAGAAGCCGAAGCCCATGATGTAGCCACCAAAGACGTTCAGCATGGCTGTGGCCAGTGTACTGTCCTTGGCTACCATCATCGCCCGCTGGAGGGGCTCGATGGGCTGCCTAGGGTCCAGGATGGATGTCATTCTTCTGCGTTACAGGCTTGCTTTCTGATTTGGTACAAGGCAGACGATGCGGGGAGGGAGGGGAGATGCCGCCCACGTGCGTTCAACTCCGAAGCACGTTGACACCGTACACACCCAGTGATGGTCGGTGATGATGGGTGTGGTGGCGGTGGTGAGGTAAGATAAGCGGGGAGACCGACGAGACGCAGAAGGGGGGGGGCGAGAGACAAGGTGGCGACGTGCGCATCCATCACGCTGCGAGATGGAAGAGGATGGGGGGAGAGGAGGGGGGGGGGACCTGCGGCGCATCGAGGGTGCGGCGCACCTTTCGAATACTTCTCCCAACCCTCGTCTTTTCCCTCAGAGCAAGGTTTGATGGGGTGGTGGCGTGTGCAGGTAGGCGACATGGCATGTTGCTACGAGGCACGGGTGATGGCACGCACATCACTACCTTCACTTCCCCGCACTGGATGTCGCCAAAATGTGATCGGGGCCCGGCGGGTCATCCGTAACAGTTGCGTCGGTACCCCTCAGGTGAGCAACGAAGGTGGTGGTGGTGTTGGTGATTGGGGGGGGGAGGACCGAGGCTCAACGCGCATTCGTTCTTGGTGTGTGTTATGCCCTCCAGCGCGTTTTCTGTTCCCAGTTTCAGTGCCGTGATCGTTCACTGCGTGCGTGCGTGTGGAAGGCGGAGAAGGGGGTTGCCCAGCTCTTGGGGTTACTTTACTGCTCACGAGGGTTCCATATATATCTACTGAGCACCCTCCCCCCCCCCACAGCGGAAGCCACCACGGTTGCCATCGCAGCGCTGACTCACCTGTGCACACCATGCACATACAACGCAGCTTGACTTGGGAACATGTCCATCTCCTCCCCCTCTCCCCTCTCGCCTTTTTTCTGCCTTCACCGCGACGGGCTCTCTATCGGCTTGCGCGAGCGTGCGTGGGCGCGTGTGCTGTGAGCACATCAAGGGGAAGGAGAGACGGACCTACCGAGGTGCCCCTTCTACGACAGCGCAGTAGTATGTGCCGGCCTTCCACCTGGATGCTAGTCAGCTCACCCAAGTCTACGCATGCCGGTGCAGCACTGGCTAATTCTACATCACAACCTCCGGCTTGCTCTGAAGGACGGCGATGCGCTGCTGGGACTCCTCCCCCCACGCATCGATGCTGTAGACCGCGACGAACTCGCTGTAGCCGGAGAGAATGGTGAGCCGGATGAAGCGGATATCACGTCCAGCGCCTTCGGGGTCTAAGTCGAACGTTTCGGTCTGCGGGCCACCGACGGAGCCGCGAGCAAGGGTGCGCTCTGCCATGACGTCGAACGCCGTCGGCGCCTCCCCGCAGCATTTGTCAAGCAGAATGTCCTTCGCGTCATTCAGAGTCACGGACAGCTTCGAGATCTTTGCCGAGGCGGCGCGTGTCTGCACAATTACCTCCTGCGGGAAGCCGCCCGTGGTGAGCACGAACGATGTGGGGTTTTTCGGGTCGGTGATGGCGGTCCCAGGGAGGTTGTCGTCGTGGAAGGAGGTGAAATGCACATCGAAGAGCACACGCGGGTTCGTGGCCGCCATTTTCGCTTTCCTTTCGTTTTGGGTGCCTTGCACTTCCGTCAGCTCACGCCGTGTCTGGGTGCGCTGTGTCGTCACCGTGTGGGGTTCCCTACGTTTAGGATGGGAGAGGACGGGTGGGGGGGGGGGAGGCATGGATCGGGGCGCTGTTGCAGGAGGTCAACATCGACGCTCACCCACAGATATAGGCAGAGAGAGAGCTCCCACCGAGACACCCAAGCATGCATGTGCGCGCAAGAGGCGGTGTGGCGGATGCCGTCATGGTACCATACCCTTCCTCCTCGTACGGCAGCGGCCAACGGTGTCTCTCTCTCTGTGTGTGTGTGTGTGTGTGTGTGGTACACCTTCGCCAGCACCGGACCCGCATGAACGCCGCCGTCACTACGGCGACGCCCGCCGCATGACCAGTGGTCTTTTTCCCCTTGTCTTTCCGCGCCGCCGGTCCTCCATGACGACGACGTGGCCACAAACGACGTGTGTGCGCCGGTGCACAGTTAAACGCATATTAGTCTCTTAGCACATCCATGAATGCAACGGACACAAGAGTCAGCGACGGGGTGGGGTGGGGGGTGGGGACATCGACACGAGGCGATGAGCAGGGCGCCGCCGTCCCGATGTCCTGCATGGCCAACCTCCCGCCACCCGTCTGCGCACACTCACGCACACCCACAGCAGACGCCAAGCACCATCAAGACGCAGGGTGGCAAAGCGATGTGCCACATTGCAGGCTCACAGCTCATCTCGTTCGCGCTTCCGTCCTCCGCGGCCACCACCCCCACCACCGCCGCGGCCCTTGCGTCGCGGGCCGAGCTCCCAGTCCCGTGAGTACCGCAGTACCTCTTGGTCTGGTCGGTTCACGTTGCCGCTCTCGTTGACGTCCCACTGGCTACGACTATTCTTGCGGCGCTGCCGGACCTCTGCGATGCGGGCGTCATGCGCCACCTCACGCTGCACGTTTCGAATGGTCTTGTTGAAGACCTGAAGGGTGCCACTGTTCATGTCGTACGTACCGGACTGCTTCAACGGCGTCGGGTCACCAACGCGCCGGAGCAGGTGCGCGCGACGGAGCTGGCGACGTTGAAACATCTGGACGCGCTTGTCCTTGGCCGCGTGCAGCGCACTGCCTTCACTATAATCCACAGCTTCCCCATGCGTCAGCCTCTCCCATGCGCCGCGCTCCCGCAGTTCCTCCTTCTGCTGCGACACCTGCGCGAGTCGCTCCGCGTACGGTACAGCGGTTTGGTTCGCGCAGAGGACGGCGTCCTGACCGCGCGTGCGCACGTTTGTAGGCCGCTTACCACCGATGCGCTCAAACTTCTTCCAGTTCTCCTCAATGCGCTCCACCATCGTCATGTTGTCGGAGTGCAGGGCCGCCGTGCGGGTGTAGATGTCCTGCAGGTCCTCGTTGATGCGCTGATGGTGCACGAGCAAGTCGCGGTGATCAGCACGCTTCTTCTTGGCATTTTGCATGTACGACGAGGCATGGGCTTCATTCTCCTGATAGTGGATGCCGCGGTGCAGCGAGCGCGGGCCGTCGATCTTGTTGCGCTCCTTCACAAGCTGCCGCGTCGCGCGGCTGTGCAGAGGCGGCATACCCCCCACCGTCGATTGTTATGCTTCGTGAAGAGTAGTCACGACAGGGAGCAGAGGAAATGAAGGCGCACACACTGTGCGGTGGTGTTCACCTGCAAAAGGCGTGCGGACGGCTCCTCCGCAGCACTTATCCGTATGTCGCTGCAAGGACGGAGCTACGAGCACGTAGGACACCTAGAGAGCTGCGCAGCCTCAGCGCGCGGGGGAGGGGGGGGGGGTGGCGTGCGCACACACACAAGGAAGGTCACAAGGGTGTAGCGGAGAGAGAGCATTGGGGTGTGTGAGAGGGACAGGGCGGAGGCGGTCGCACGCTCAACGCTTCGCTGTACACGAAGGCATCCAGTTGCGGCACAGATACGATGCGGTGCGTCCGCATCCACCCACGACCACTTTTCAAGCAAAAGGGAGGCGGAGGCAGAGAGCGAGGGCGAGAGCGGGGGACGGGCGAGGAATCACAGCGCACTCTGCTCGTGTGTGTGTCCCTCGCGTGTGTGTGTGTGGCTGTGCTGGGGGAGGGGGGAGGGGGGAGGGGTGACTGGGCAAGGGAAGGGCCCGTGAGCGACATCCACATCTATACACATACCGACGCACCCATACACACACCTAACACACATGCACACGCACGGGACACCATGTATAAATCCGTCAGCGAAGACGGCTGGCAGAAGGGGTGAGGGGAGGGGATTCTCTCTGCGCACGCACACCCGGTGATCAGCCGAGCGAAAACACACACACACACACAAACGAACGTCGGCACAAGACAAGGTGAACAGGAGGGAGAGTAATGGCATCCTCGTCGCTGGGACAGCGTCACTAACTCACGCGTCCGCCACAATCAACGACCGCAACGAGTGGCCTATTCCGCCACGGTGAAGAGCCCGGGTAAGAGGGCTCAGAGGTCTTGCTTCAGCTCAATGCGGAACTTTTTACCGGCCCTCGCAGCCGCCTCGGACGTACGCCGTATCGTTTCATTCAGCGCCTGCAACGTCACCTTGAGTTGTGCGCTGTCCGCGTCCTTTTGGTCGAAGAGGGCCTCTTGGTGGTTGAGCTGGTTGAGCAGGTGTGCGCGGAACTCGCGACGATGGCGCTCTGCAACGGCTTTCTCATGTGCCTCATTGATGCCCAGCCAGTCCACAACGTAATACGTGCCGAAGCCTAGGAGGAGAAACGCAATCAGAGGCACCCACAGGGCGTTGACGTAGGCACGCCAGTAGGAGGGCACCCGATGCGCCTCCTCATACCCGATGTGTCCCTTGACGTACCGAAACAGCTTTGGATTCTCGCACAGACCCACCAGCTCATCGGCCGTCCCGGTCTCCACGTAGCCGTCAACGTTCTGCATCACCGCCGAGTACAGCTGCTCATCTCGCTGGGCGGCACTCATAGTCGGGTACGCTGCTTCAATGTTCATGTCGGACGGCTGTCCGTCGTCACCGTCCGGCGACAGCGCCGGTAGCGGCGGCCGCGTGTGGACCTTGTCATGGCCGTTTCGGTCCACCAGGCCGCGCTTGATCTTCTCCAGCAGCTTCACGTTCTCGATGAGGTTTGCGGCAGCCTCCGTGCGCGGCATCGTGCGCCACAGCTGCTCCGTCGCACGCAGCGCCTCGATATCCTCCTGTTTTGTTGGCTGCGGCTCGTAGAGCGCCTTGAGGGCGGTCTTGACCGCCCTGCCTCGACGAGTACTGAGGGACCCCGTCGCGGTCGACGAGGACGATGGCGTTGTGGCGGGTTCTGCATTCTGGACGCCACCTTCGACTACACTGCTTTGGTTCGCGGCTTCGGCCGTCTCCGCCAGCGCCCGCCACGCCTGCACGTGCAACACCACCTTCGCCTTGTACAAGTCGCGCATCAGGCTTGCCCACATCGGGTCGTACTTGAGCTTCTGCTTTACATAAAGGTAGCACAGAGCACTGTGGTACAGGTCGTCATAAACAAGTCGCCGCATGACTTGCTGCGCGGCCGCCTCGTCGCCGTGCGCGTACTCGCGACTCTGCCGTTGCACCTCACGCACTTCCTGCGCGAGCGACGGCTGCGCGGCGTAGATGAAGGCGTCATCGGCGATGCGGTCGGCCGAAGGCTGCGTCTTGCGGAGTGCGTAGAGGTTGTAGTACTCCCACCACATGTCCATCACCGTCACCACGTTCCCGTCCTGCGCGGCAACGTGAGCCGGCTGCAGGATCTGCCAAAGTGCCTCCTCGATGACAGGCGGCTCGATGCCGCGTCCCGGGAAGGCTGGACCAACACGCTTCACACGTCGGGATTGAGGTGACGGTACCGCCTCTGACGAATGGGCCGCAGCTGCGGGACCTCTGTCACCGTCCTCGACGACCTCGACGCGCGGCGCCGGCGCCTCCACGGTCTCCGCCTCCCAGCGAACAACCACGTGCGGCGCAACGGGCACCATCGGCTCCGTAGCCGACGGCCGCGAGTCCGAGCTCAGCAGCAGCACCGGAAATCTGTGTAAGAGGAGCGCGCGGCTCAGCTCGCCGCCTGGCACCTCCCACTGCTTCTCCCCGCCTACCAGGGAGGCGTCCCGCGTCAGCAGAAAGGGGTTCACAAACGGGCAACAGTGCGCAAACTCGAGGCACAGGAGAAGATCCAGCGCGCGGGCCGTCCGCTCATCGAGCGCCTCGGTCTGCCTGTCCTGCTCCCACGTCGGTTGACCCATTCCGCCCTTCTCGTCAGGCGCAGCAATAAAGGAGAGATGCACGGCAAGGTAGCAGCTCTCGGCGTCGGCGCCGTCGGCGAACACGACGCTGCCCATGCCACGCTTCTCGTCGTAGAACAGCGCCTCTACAGCGCCGTATTGCTGGAAGAAGCCACGCACAAAATGCTTCGAGTAGGCGACTGCCGAGGCTGGCGTTGTGGCGCCCGATGCTTGGCCCCGGTAAGGCTCCCTGCAGGGGAACCCGGCGAAGAAGAGCTCCTTGGACGCCACCAGCTTTCGCCCGCTCCCTCGCTGCACAGGGCGGGCCCGACTGCCGCCGCCTGCGACGGCTTTGGCCGCCGTCGTCGCCGCTGATGTCGGCTCTGCAGGCTGCGTCGCTCGGTGCCGCAGAGACATCTCCGCCAGCGTGTCGGCAGACGGCGCAGATGATGACGTGTGCTGCATCCGTGGAAAGGTTCTTGTGTGAGGCCACCGAAACGACATGACGGCGGCGGGGATAGGAAACATGCGTGGGGTGGTGAGGAGGAGGGGATAAGTTCAATGCAACATCTCTGCTGCGGCACCAACGTCGACCCCACGTTGCGCGTCGGCGAGTAAGCGACGAGTGCGCGATCCGCACCAAGTCGTGAGGGGGAAGGAAGGGCGTGGTGCGCTGCTTCTTCCGTGTCCCTCTCCCGTCTCTCCCCATCCTTTCCCCTGCACTCTCGCAGGCACACGCGTACGCCCACTTCCAAGCACAGGAGGAGGAGGCGTGTGCGTGTGCGTGTGCGTGTGCCCATGCAGGGAAACAAGGAAAGCCGACCTGGATGTGGCAAAGGTGCACATCGGTGCGTGGAGGGCAACATGTGCCCGCCACAAGAGCTTAAAAACGAAGAGTAGACGAGAGAGGCGGGGGACTGTAGCGGGGGAAGGAACGGCACAACACCCCGTTCGACTGGCCGCTGTCCCTTCCCGTTATAATCGCCCTCCCCTCCCCTCCCCCAAAACAACGCACGAGCACCGCGTGCTGTTGGTGGTTTCAAAGAGGTCTTACTCCTCTACGATGATGTACGTCAGCCCGTGGAGGAAGAGAAGCAGGGAGGGAAGACGCAGCCGGAAAGACAGACGGGGAGAACCATCACCACCACATAAGAAGGGCCCATGACAACAGCGTCGGCCCACCGAAAACGGTGCCGCGAGGAAGATGAAGGGGGAGGTGTGTGTGTGTGTGTGTGTGCGGGCACTGCAGAGGCCGCAGCGGACCCCGCAGAGGTAAGCAAAGGAAGAGAACGGAGGGACCCTCCTCCTCCCCCCGAAAACAACAAAATCGCACGCACAAGGTACACAACACTACCGCCTTCACAGCCAAGCCACCCGCTGCTGCATCGCACCACTCGATGAGCGTCATCGGAATGACGTGGGCAACGAGGGGTATCGGCAATCGCCCATCGCCCATCGCCACGACCCGTGGCGATGCTTTGTACTCGTGGAGGCGATGGCGGAGGTGTGAGGCGCACACCCCCCTCCCCCAAAAAAACTTTGAAGGCAACGAGAAATAGAGCAGAGGACGATGGGTGTGTGGGGGGGGGGGAGGGGTGGAGAGGGAGAGAGAGAGACCCAGAGCCGCGCGACGACCACGGGCATGTTGTGTTACAGCCTCGTCGTGTGAGTCTCAGCTCTAGCACTGCCTCCACTTGACTTTCTAATCGTCTGCCTCACTGCCGGTGTGTGTGTGGGGGAGGGGCGGACAGTGGATGCCGGAGGCCGACGACAGACTCCATGGGGAGGAGGAGCGAAGCACAGGCAAGCACACGTGCGCAGACCCACCGGATCACCGGCCCCGCTGCACGAGTTGGACAGAGGTCGGTGCCCCTCTTCCCTGCCTCGACTCTCCCCACCCACCCACTGACGCACGTCGCTGCCTTCCATGAACGCGTCCGTTCTCTCCACTTCAAGTACATCCACCAGACACACTGCTGCAATGGCAGCGGGGACGCTGGAGGAGGTGGAGGAGGAGGGCGGGTGATGGTGGTGGTGGGGAGGGACGCGGGTGTTGGCGGCGGGGGTTTCGTCGTGCGGTGAGCTGGAAAGAAACAAGAAGTCAAGCACTACAGGCGATGAGCGAGCACAGCAGTGGGCATTGCGTGCCACACACCTCCTCGTCCTCCTCAGCACAGCGAGGCTGCTTCGGGCAATATCAGCAGTAGGTTGCAGTGAGGGGCGGGAGGAGTGAGTGAGTGAGACACGTGAAGGCCAGGAGGGCAGCCGCCAGCAAGGCACCCTCACTCAGAGAGGCACACACACGCTTTCAATACACGTTGGGGTCCACCGACTTGGCGTACTCCATCTCACGCCGCAGGTGGCCCATCTCCTCTTCGGTCCACTCGTTCTGCATGTGAAGGAATTTTCGGATGCGCTCGGCGCCCTCCATAATGTCCGGCGCCGCCTTCGCGATCTCGTCGATGCGGACAGCCATGTAGGCGGCGCACAGCGCGGACAGTTGTGCGAAGCGCAGGAACAGCGCGCAGTTGAGCAGATCAACGAGGTAGTCCTCCCTCTCCGCCTCCTCGACCAGCTCCATCTCGCCCGCGTACACCACGCTCCGCAGGTCCTGCGTGAGGGGGCGAGGGATGTTGCTGGTGCGCTCGTCGGAGGGAAGCAACGCGTACGCGCGCACCACGTCGAGCACCTCCTTGGCATAATCCATGCCCTCCGCCTTCACCGGCTCAGTGTCGCCGTCGTCCACGTCCGATTCGTCCGTGTCGTCAGCGCCAGCCCGCGCCGCTCGGAATACCTGGTCCATGTTCAGCATGCCCAGCAGTTCCTTCGCCGTGGCCAGCGGGATTTCCACCGAATAGCCGCTGACGTTGCTGATGCGAAAGACTTCATCATTCGACATCGCTGCGTGTGAAGCGATGATGTTGTTAGCGCTTATCTCGGCAGAGGCGTGGGTGCGTGCGAGAGAGATGCAGCAGTGACGTGTGCGTGCGCGTGTGGCGGGAGAGGATGTGAGTGCAAAGATGGCGAGCTCGGATTCTTCATAGAGCGCGGCATCGTAGAAGGGATGAGGAGGGAGGCAGGAATATAAAAGTAAGGGTGTGCGTGTGCGGCAGAGCAGCCGGTGACGTTACGGAGGTAGCAGCAGCTGCTTCATCAGCGCGCACGCGAGAGAGGGACACCGAGACGGATGGCGTCCGCTCGAGCGCGGTGGAAGCGCGTGCCGCCATCTCGGAAGAACTCTCCTCCATCTCAGCCCTCACTCACGAGCACGTCTGCGGCCCCCCCCCACTCCTCCTCGCATGTGTGCTGGCACGGTGACGTGAAGGCAGTCTGACGCACACAAACACACACAGACACACAGAGAAGGGAGGCAGACAGGCAGGCAGGGGCTTCTGGATCCGCCTCTTCGTGCGGATGACGGCCTCGATGCTGCTGCATGCTTCTGCTGCTCGAAATCAGCCCCATTCAGTCCCATGTGCACATCCAGATACACCCCCAAGACAATGACAAGCACACCAGGCGTGAGTACAACACCAACACCCATCGACGTACACCGACCAGCCAGGCAGCCAGACACGCACACTGGCAGACTTGAGAGGGGGGGGAGGGGGGAAGGGTGGATGGAGAAGCGGCACATCGACCAGGCCAACTCGAAAGGAGAAATAAAGCCATGAGCGCCTCCCGCTACACAGGCAGCAGCCATTTAAAAGGGCACAGAAACAAGGCATGACAGGCAGATCAACAACAGCGGCGACGGCAGCCAGCAACCAGTGGCGCCGCCCTCTCCACAACGCATGCACACGCGTGCGCCTACATCGATGCGCACACCCGAACATCAGAGAACGACGACGCTGGTAGTGGGGGACGGTAATGCCCTTCAGAGACATAGGATAGGAGCCGGGCGGCATCCCCGGCGGCGGTAGCAGCAGCAGCAGCTGCACGGCGCCTTTGCTCCTCCGTTTTCTGCCCCCGTCCACCGTCCGCTACTCGGACTCCTCATTCGCCGGCCACTCGTTTTCGATCTTCAGGCAGTCCGTCTCCCGCCGACTCCAGTCACTGGTCGCACGAAGACACTGCCGAATCAGGTGCGCCGCCTCGAAGTTGTCCTTCGCCCCGTACGACGCTCGGATCATGAAGTCGGCCAACCACCCGGCACAGAGGGCGTGCAAGGGGTAAATTTGCAGCTGCTTTGCCGCGGCCATGACTTCGACGAGCGTGTGCACTCCCTCCGGCGGTGGCGGTGGGGCCATGAGAGCTGCCTTCACCTTGGCGTCCCCCAGGTGCACGCTCGGAGAGCCGTAATCGAAGCCAGGGCAGACGTCTAGGATGGCGAGCGACGCTGCGAGCACCGTCTCGGGCGCGCCGAGTAAGTCCATATAGAGGTAGTTCCGCTCCCATGGGGAGAGAAGCGCCACTAGTGGCGTCGTGAGAGGCGCCGGAATGACGGCGGGCCCACCAAGAGGCGACGCCGGGGTGCCGGGTGCTGTGCCGCGCGCCGCGCCAGCTAGGTAACCTTTTCTCACCGCCCCACCACTTGCGCACGGACCGCCTGAGGGCGCCCCAACAGACATTGGGCCGAAGGATGAGTCGCTGACCGTCGAAACTTCAGTGTCGTCGCCGCCGTCGTCCTCGTCAGTGTTGTCCGAGGAGGACGCCGACGTGATCGACAGTGAGGACGCGGAGGAGGTGCCCGTCGCGCTGCTGTCCTTTTCGTCGTCGTCCCCACTGCTGTCACTGCTGTGGCGACCGTGCCGATGCTTGTGACGCCGATACTTGTGGCGCAGATGTTTTCGGCGCTTGCTAGCTGCGGCTGCGTCAGCCGCTGCCTGCGCCTCCGCCTCGGCGAAGTGCTTCATGTACTTGATGCACACGAGCAGCGTGGAGGAGCGAATGTTGACGGTCGGAGCGGCAGCGGCTTTCTCAGAGCTCGGAGAGGCGCGCGGCGAGACGGATGGCGCGAGGCCAAACACAATGGCGCTGGACGTGATGCGGATGCCGTCCGCATAGGCGAGGGTACTCGCGGGGGACTTCACGGCGGCGCCGCCGCTGTTTTTCTTGGTGGCTACGGCAGTCACTGCGGCCGCACTGGCGGACGCGGCAGCGGGTGTGGCGGAGGTCAGCGAGGTGCGATCCATCGACGACGGCATGGAAACCGTGGTGGCTCCTCTTGCGCCATGTGCGGGTGGAGGCTTGGCAGGCGGCGACGAGCAGCCAATGCCTTCTGTACCGCTTGACCTAAGCGTGATTGGGGTGCCACCCTGCGCACCAGGCCCGTCCTCGGCCATCATTGCGCCGACATCGTCCTCGTCCGTCATGCACGGCGTGCGCTGGTGGCAGCTGCTGGGGGAGCACCAATCCGGAGGCGGAGGCGGCGCGCTGGGGCGGTCGCTACCGCTGCCGCTGCGTTCACTTCGAGCAGAAGTCATCGCTGCTGCTGCCGCGGTGCCCAACGCCACTCCTACGCCCGCCCTAGCCACATCACCCTTGGCGTCCACACTGAAGTCGTCATCTGCCTCTGCCGCACCAACCTTGACGACGGTGCTGCTGCGCCGGTGACCTTTGCTGCGGCCGCCACCAGACGAGGTGAGGTGTGACGAGGAGGAGGAGGTCGTCTTGGAAGCGACACTGGACGGGGTCGGGGCGACTGGGTCCCTGTGGTGCCGCGTGCCACGGCCATTCGGCACTGCCGCGGTGGGGCAGGCCGGGCTCCCTGACGGCGACATCAACTCGGAGGAGGACGAGGAGACATCTACGCTGTCGAGTCCCTCATCGCCTAGATTGCGAGAGTCCCGCGAGGGTCGCTTGCCGCCACTCGCACCGGCAGCACCCTCATCGCGGCCTCGTTCTTCATCCCTTTCGTCGCCTTCCTCGCCGCTGAGCACGCTCGGTGTCGACTGGTCAGTGTCCATCAGCGCCGACTGAGACACATGCGAGCTGCGGCCGGAGGGGGAGGTGACGGCGGCGACGGGGGAGCGCGAGTTACGACTCTTGGTGGTGGCGGCCGTGGTCGTCGAAGCATGGGCGGTTGCCCCTGTCGGCGTGTTGCATACGGTTCCGCGGCGGCTTGCCTCACCGACGGCGGCGGCGGAATGGCGCAACGATGCTGTCAACATCGGCGACGGCTGTGCGTGGGTGTCCGAGCGAGGCATCAGGGTGGAGCGTGGCACTCCTGCCACTTCGGTTAACACCCCCGCCGCATCACTGGTCCGCGTCGGAGTTCCGCCGTTGCTCTGCGACTTCAACGGACTTGATGTGCTCGACATAGAGCTTTCCACTGAGGAGGGCAGCACGCTGGCGGTGCGGTCCGAGTCGGTGTCCCCATTGTCGGCACCGCGGAGGTTGCTCGCCGCATCGCCTGAAGCCCGTCTCGCCGCCGACGTCCCCTCATCGGCGTCCGCCAACTCAAACGGCGGCGCCACTTTCTTAGGGTGATGTGCGTCCTCTTCGTCATGGGACCGCGCGCTCTTCGTTCGAGCGGCATGTGGACGCCTCTGCTGTTTCTTTGATTCTGCGTCGTCGTCGTCGGCGGCGGCGGCGCTTGCACCACCGCCGTTACCCAGGTCTTCCACGGTGCCGCTCGTCGCCGTCACATCACTCGCGGTTTCTTCGTAGAAGCGGGCAATGTAGGTTTCATCAGGCGTCTCCTCCAGGTCATCCGCCGTAGCATCGTCTGCGTCGTCGTTCGCATTCGTCGGGGTGCAGAGTGCGCCGGTCCGTTCGTTCACCTTCGCTTGATAGACCTCTGCCCATCTACGCACGGCGTCGTCCAGCAGGTGCGAGTGGGCGATGGTGCTGGGGATCAGTGAGAAGGCTTCCCCGTCGCTTGAGATGATGGTGATGGTGGGCTCCTTGGGTGCCTGCGCCGCCTTGGGCGACGTCGTCGTCGCCGTTACTGCAGGTTTCGTTTTCTGCATTCTCTCACCTCTGCTCTTCCCCGGGGAGGGGCCGTCGTGGCGCTGTGCCGCTGCGGCTGCCCCGCCTGGTGTCGAACGGCACTGAACTTGTGTCCGTTATATCACGCGCGCTAGCTTGTCGCTGCTGCCGAGGTGTGCAGCGGCGGCAGGCCGAACCCTACAGGGGGAGCGCACAGCCGTCACAAGGACACGTCTTACAGGCTGGAGGGCGGGGCAGGGAGGCGTGAGGCGAGGGAGGGACGCCGGCAGCACGGAGACAGAGGCGCAGCAGAGAAACGGCTCGGCAAAGCGGGAGAACACCGGCGCTGACCACCGTGAGGGAGACGTGGCTGCTGCAACGATGTGGCGATCTTCTCACGGAAGGGGAGAGGCGTACGCGAACACCGCGGGCACACAACCCACCCACCCACACGCGAGGAGGATGAGCTGGCTATGTAAGCAGCCGCAGCAGAAGAGTTGCGCGACGACGACGACACGCACACACGAGTGGAGAGAGTGAAGAGCAGATGGTGTACCCCCGTGAGGCCAGTGTACATGTATATCGTTGTGCTCGGAGTGGAACGGAAGGGCCTGGGAGGTGTGGGTGAAGCTAAATTTTCGGAGGGGGGGGGAGCGCACGCTAACTCAAAACAAAGGACCCAATACACAGACTCGCACGCACACACGGACCGTCAGGCTAGCTCGCCTGCTCCACGGTGTGAGTCGATCACCGCAGCAAACAACGCGGTGCAACAGCGGAACGAGAAGAGGAAGGAGATCAGCACCCCAAACAACAGAAGGTGTATGAAAAGTACGTGGGCTGAGCCAACTGCCCCGACGCACAACGACGGGAAGAGATAAGCGACGGCAACAACGGTGGGGACCAATTAGCGTGTCATTCAACGAGAAGCGCAGAGTGGCAACGACGTAGGCGTACGCGTGCGTGTGTTGATGTTGTGGTGGTATTCACGCGCGCGAAGCAGCGATGTCGTGCGAGCGAGACGGAAAGTGAGCCGACCAGCCGGCCAGACGGACGGAGATGGGGCCCCAGTCCGACAAGAAAGACGCGGCAGAGGGCGGCGGACAGCAACGGTGGCGAACAGACGGGGAAGAGAAGTCTAAGAAAATCGAAAGGCGACAACGAGGGGGAGGGGAGGGAGGGGAGGCGAGGGGGAGTCACCGATGCCACGCACACACACACACACACACGTACAGACAAACCCCTGTAGACAAGCACGCGAACAGGGTAGTGTGTGCACCCCGTACTTTGTAGATAAGCAGCTGGGCGATGGTGAAGAGATGTGGATAAGAGTGCAGTCGCGACGAGAATCGCCGCGAGTGTCGGTGTGAGCCGTGGGAGCATCAAGGAGACGGGGAGAGAAGGGGAGAGCAAGGTCAAGCTGAAGAAGCGGTGGCACATGCGGAGAACCGACCACGTGAAGGGCGGTGCACTCGGCGTTGGAGCGAGCTCCGCCGGAGGCGATGGAAGATATGGTGGAGGAGACCAGTAAACACATCTGAGAAACAACTGGCAGCGGCCTCTGCCTGCCAGTGGCAACAGCAGCCGCGTGAGTGTGCAACGCGGAACAGCTGTCTGTCAGATTGTGCGTGTGTGTGTGTACCAGTGCAAGATGATTGTGGTCTCCTGCTGAGCAGCATCAAGCTCGCTTTCCTTTTTCCTTTGTCTTTCTTCCTTGAGTAGGCGTGCAGGAGCTGAGGGAGAGCAGAAGCACATGAGCTGCTTCCTGCTGCTGGTCGTGCGTCGTCTCGCGACTCGCTCGCGCTCCAGCGCACTCGCACACATTCCGTTCAACCACTTCTAGCTCGACATACTTTTTTCTGCTGTGGGCACTGCGGCCTCGAACTCCCCACAGTTGGCGCTACGGCGCCGTCTAGTCCGAGGAGCGTAGCTTGGGACAGCTGCGTTGGCATGCGCACTCTAGCAGGGGTAAATGCAGCGCCGTGGCGTTTTGCCTTCCCGAGTGGCACGCTACCACCTCCTGTGAGCATGTCATTGTCCTGTCCTGTCCCTCTCCGGGCCACCCGCCGGGCTGCCATGATCTTCTGCCCGTCTAGTGCCTCTGCTGCGTAATCCGCCCCTGCACCTCTCCAGCAGTGCAAGACGCCGCTTGCATTCGTCTGTTGCCGGACTCGGCGCACCCGACATGCTTGACCGTGGCGGTATCTGTCGGGGTGGTGACGTGGTGAGGCGATGCGCCTACACGCTCGTTCTGCTGAGCGGACGTGTCGTCGGCAGAAAGAGGTGTATGTGCTGTTCAGCTGCCATGCTGTGCGAGCCGAGGAGAGGATAGACGCCAGAGGTCATGCGGATAAGAGAAGGGGGTGAGGTTGTCGGATCGTGAGACCGCACACATCGCAGCTCTGTCCCTGAACCCTCAGGAGACGGCATGACGCGTTTTCTGGACGGCGGTCACTTGCCCAGTCCGTGCAAGGCCCAGCAGCGTGTGAGAGCGATCTCGGACTTCTCGCGTCATCACCCCGCGGAGGTCCTGAAGCACACACAAGGAGCGCCACGGATTGACGGTGTGGCGGCGGCCCCCGTTTCCACCCCCATCCCCTCCCTGCAAACAACCGTTTCACATGGCGTGCACCATTGCCTATACGCGTCGGCTACTTCGCACGTGACTTTGCAGGACACCCCGCACCGCTTCGTCCGAAAGCTGCGGCGTCATTGAGCAGCGAATCCCGAAGACGCGTTCCGGGCGTCTGCCATCAGCTGCCGGTGCCGCTGCGAATCCCTCAGCGTCCACCAGTGCACCGTGCCGTTGCGGAGATACTGCTCGCCGGTTAGCCGGTGCATGTAGTGGCGGTCAGCGGGCTGCGCCACATTGTCGTCGGCAGGGCACACGAAGTAGGTAGTAAACACCCCAGAGGCGATGGCCACTTCAAACCGGTCCTGCTGACTGAGGATGAAGCGCGAAGCGCCGCTCTGCGCGTCGGTGCGCCCGCTCCAGCTTCCCTCCGCCCCACCGCCACAGTCCGGGTTTTCCAGACTGCTGTCGGTATCGCTGTCATCGTCGTCGTCGGCGCTCATCTGCCGTGCACGACGTCGGCACCTCAGCGGCGCCCCGCCTTTGCGTCCACCTCGGCGACCCGCATCGTCGCCGACGAGGTGCATGGGAGACTGCAGGGCAAGAGCAGTCAAGGTCCCAACTCGGAGCGTCGGCCGAAAAGGAGAAGGGACGTTGGACTCAGAGGGAGGTGCAGTGGACAGGGGCGCTGCCGGCTCAGCGCGCACCTCCTCCAGCTCCACCGTAGCCGTCAGAGACGCTGCAGACCCCATTCGTTCATGCCTACGGGAACGCCTCACTACCTCAGCTTCGAGGCGGTGACACATGTAGCGCATGACGCGAGTCACGAGCTCCACGGGCAGTCCTGCCTCTTCCGAGTGAAAACCCTCGTCCGCGCCGTGCGCGGCGACGCGAGTGCACTCGCGGTACCACTGCGCCGCCCAGAGAGAGAGGGAGAGCGGTGGGGCTTGTAGCTCACGGCCTTCACCGCCCTTCTCATCCGTGACCGGCGCTGCCTCGGCGGCCAAGCCAGACGTCGTACACGTCGTGTAAACCGACGCCCATAACCGCAGCGTGGCACACGCATCGACGCTTCTTCGCGCCGCCAACGTGCCGGGTCGCCCCAAGCCACTCGTCGCCACGTCCGCGAGCTCGACGGCTGAGTCCCAGGCGTGGCGAAGGCGTCGCAGAGCGCTGCGGATGGCCTCCTCTGCTGCGGAGAGGTCCTCGGTCGCGTTTCCCCCTTCCCCATAGCGCTGAGAGGTGCCCACCAACAGCGAGGCGCCCACACACGTGTAACACAGCGCACACCACGTACTGAAGAGCGGACCATTGCAGCTGAGGGCGCTGAGTGCAGCCACGAGAGCCCTCTCAGGACCATTGTGTTCTGCAAGCGGCACGCTGTGCCAGGGTGCGGGTGGATCCGCGGGGGGCAGCCGGCTGCCGCGTAAATCACCCGCACCACCGCCACTGCCAGCCACCGGCAGGAGAGAGGAGAACCCAGAGCGAAAGAGTCGCTCCACATCGTGTGGCCCAAGCGTGTACGATGGCGCCGCCGAGCACACTTTGGTCGCAACCGCCATCGCGGACGGAGCAGCACCGCGCTCCTGCGGTGCTGCTCCCGTCGGCTGCACCGCTAGAGAGAAGAGGACCAACCACTGCCAGAGCAACGGCCCGAGCGCGTCTTCCTGGACACAAGTGAGGCGGCGCAGTGCGTCATCCTCGGTGCCGTCTTGACCGTCGGTAGTGGAGGTGCTGCGGTGCTGCAGAGGGGCCGAAGAGGTTGATACCGCCGCTGCTATGGTTGTTGGGCCACAGCAGCCCTGTTGGGTGAGAAGTGTCATAAAGCGGGTATAAAAGTGCTGCATCGATGCGGGCACAGCGACCGCATCGGCCGGTCGTTGCCGCGGCGGCTCCGAGGACGGCGTGGGCGCCGGCTCTGCTGCGGCCCCCGACGTCTCACGACTGTTCATGGCGCAGCTGTGGCAGTGGCTGAGCAATCACACTCCTAACCCTTTTCATGCAAGCGCGTTTGCGCCTCTTGTGGTGGTGGTGGCTGGCGGAGAGACAGAAGGGGAGGAAGACAGGGCAGCGAAGGCATACATCACGGCGCTCCAGACGTGCCTCGCGTGCACCGAAGCTCCTCCGTCACGCACAAGACTCCAAGAAGGATGGAGAGGGGAGGGGGAGGGGAGGGTGTCATCCACATGCGTCGACAGAGCGGTCCTGCATCGCTGGTGCCATGCTTCCTAGTCGTGATGTACCTCGACTCGCCCGTCGCCCTCGCCGAGCGGCACATCCGGCCCGTTTCTGTTTGCTGTCACGTTACCCTCTTGAAAGGGGAGGGGCACACCCGTGCCTGCGCACCTGCGCGCCCGCGTGTCTGAGTACGTCGTCCCTCCCTCGCGTCGATCCGTCCCGCCTTACCCCCCTCCACGAACCACACGCTCATACAACAGTGGCACTGCACAGCACCACATCGGCGGTGACCACCACGCTGCACCCTTCCGCTCGAGAGGGCCAGTCCACCTCGGCAGAGAGTCGCTGCGCCTCGTTCGGTGCAGTGTCCCCGCTCGTCAATGTCCGAAGAACGCGCAGAGAGCGCCGTCCACCATCGACGGCAAAGCTGTCGCGCCCATCGGCTGCGTTGGCGTCATCGAAGGTGCAGAAAGGATCGGTGAGGTGTACGACGTCACGTCCGCCGTCTCTGGTGCAGCAGCCCGGGCTGCGGCTGCTCGGATGCTTCCCGCACTCGCGTGAGTTGTCGCCGTGGCCTTGAGAAGCACCGTTGCTGTCATTGGTGGTTCGCACCCTCTCTTTCAGCCAACACGGTTGGCCGCCTGCCCACACCGTCTGTGCCCACCGCGCAGTCCACTCCGCGCTCCACTGCAGCGTCGTGAGCACGTCGGCCAACCCCGATTTGGAGGCGCTCGGAGAGGAACTGGCGGCACGACGTGCCTGCAGCAGCCAGTCGAGCGGGTGGCGGTCGTGTAGCTGTGCGGACGTCATGCGCGCCACGTACGACACCGGCAGACAGCAGGCGTGCAGTGTGATGCTGTCCTGGTGTGGGTCTGTGGCGCCGCTTGTGCTCTGAGGCGCTGCCCTGTGCGGGACCGTCCACGCCGGCGTGCCTGCTGCCGCAGCGTAAGGAAGCACGAGACTTGTAGGGGGTGGCTGGTGCTGGAGGTCCTTGTCCTCTGCCGTCGCACTCTTCCAGACAAGGTATGGTAGCGTGCGCCGCTCTGAGAAGACTTGCTGGACCACGAACTGCGGACTGTGGCGGCGTTCTTCTGCCTTCGCGTCCTGCTGCGGCTCTTGCTGCTGCGCGACCCTTGCAGAGGTGTCAGCTGATCCACCGGCGCCATCACCGCCGCTGGTGCAGCGGAACGCGACTAAGTCACCACGCTGCACCGGTGCTGTCAGCGGCATGTCGTCAGCGACCACACCAAAGCCGCCACCATTGTTTTCGCGTAAGAGGCAGTCAAGGTCGACGCCATCGGGCAGCCGCAGCCAGACCTGCTGTGGTGTGCTCGTGAAAGTCCACAGGGTCGGCTCGACGACGCGGTGCACGCCGGCGGTGGTGTGCTGCGGCCGCGGCCGCTCACCGTTGCGCAGTATTGCGCTCGTTTCCCAGCGTGCGGACTGCAGCGCCTCCGCGGACGGGATCACGGCAAGCGCGTAGAGGGCGGACACCTCGTCATCGTGGCTGCTCTCGCTTCGGTGAGAGTGCCGGATTGCATAAGTGTGGTGCCCATGATGGCGTCCACGCAGCACCGTTGCGACTCCATGAGTAGCAGCAAGGGAGGCGCGCAGGTACCGCGGACGCGTTCCACCAGGGCGGTAGTGCCTCTCCGATTCGCCACGCGCCTCCATCGCACAGATGCGCTGCTGGTGCTCGGCAACAAGACGTGCGTCGAGTGTGTGTGCATCCGCGAGCACGCGCTCGTAGAGGCCTTGCAGTTCCTGGCGCGACTTGAGGGGCTCCGATGGCGCCAGCGACGAGGCCCCTGGAGGCAGCGGCACGGACGCTTCAGTAGGCACCATCGCCGCGTCCCTCTTCGCAAGCTCGGCACCCTCGCCACCGACACTGGCCGCCTCCGCAGTGGACGGAGCAGACAGGGCGGCAGAGGCAGCGAGGAGCGCAGAGGCTGCTCGGTCCTCTCGTGCTGCAAGGGCGTCACACACGGCACACCTCGCGTCGACAGCGCGGCGCAGCAGCGCGCGGCCAAGTGGGCATGTGAGCTGTGTGTACAGCCGCAGCGCGACCGTGTGCTGGAGCCGCAGCTGCCGAAGGGAGGGTGGCGCCGGCTGCGGCTGTGAAAGAGTGGGGGAGGACTTACTTGACGCCGCGTCACCTTGCAGGCTGCCGCTGGTGCCGAGCGGCAGATCGGCCGCACCAAAGCGCACAGACGACGGGGCGGTGATCAACCAGTCGTTCAGCTTGCGCGTCAGCACAGACAACACGACGAGACGGGCCATGGGCTCGTACGCGTCGAACTCCAGCGCTGCCATCGCTGGCCGCAAGACACGATCCTGGGCCGCTAGGCACCGCGTGTAGGCACGGCGCCAGTGGTCCAGCGCGAAGCCCTCGCCATCAGCTGCCTGCGGCACCATCGACAGCTGCTGCACTTTCTCTGTCCACAGCCGGAACGCGAGCTGGGCAAGGGTGCGAGAGGCAGCCGCGGCGGGGCAACTTGGCTGCCGCAGGCGCTCCGCCAGCCCCATGTGCGGCGTACCGCGGCTGCCATCCGCTCCTTCAAGAAGGGAGGGGTCGTAGAGCAGCCTGAGCAACGGCAGTGGCAGCGAGTCGACGCACTTGTCAGAGACAAGGGTTGCGAGGGAGTTCGGTGACAGCCCCGCCTGCAGCAGGAGGCGCACGCACGGCAGATGTTGACGCCTGCACGCCACGTCAAGGGCGTTTTGGCCGAGGGTGTCCATCAGGTGTAAACCCCACACGGAGAAGACTGAGCTGCACAAGCCACGACCCAGGCCTGTGGGGGCTGGCTGGCTCACCGGACCACCAATGGACGCCACCGCACCACTTGCTGCTGCTTCTGGTGTCGGTAAATCTGCTCTGTGGCGACGAGAGTCACCGACACCTTCGCAACTCGCATGCGCAGCGCCAAGTTGAATGACGTAAGCTCGACTGCCGTGTCCGGCGCCAACGTCCCTCCCCACCGATTCTTTGCCTGCCGTCATCGCTGCGGTGCGGCCGTCAAGCGTACGACAGAGAAGGCTCAGCAACGGCACATCTCCCTGTTGCGAGAGCCAGTGAAACACCGTGCCGGAGGCGCCGCAGTGGCGGGCGCCAGCGGCGTGGATGCGCTTGCTCTTCTCATCTTGGTGGGGCCGCAACACTTGCTGCATGCGTTCGGTCACGAACGGCAGCTGCACAAGGTGGGCGAGGAGCACGCGGTGGCTGTCGCGCTGAGAGTTCAGGTGTTTCTCTGTCGCACCACCTTCGACACCGGGCCCACACGCTGCGACTTCAGCAGCGGGTAGTACAACTTGCAGGAACAGTAGTGCGCTGCGCCAGCGCGCCGCCGCGCCTCTGGAAATTGGGGCCCTCGTGCCTGTAATCTCGGGGGAAGAAGGTCCGGAGGTCAGCCATGCCTCCGCTTGCCACCAGCTGATCCAAAGAGCCTCGAGAACCGCATATCGCCTCCACCCCGGGTGTTGCGGCCGCCTACACCCCGCCCTTTCGCATGCCTCTTGATGATGCGGCCACCACGTGGCTGTGCAGAACAAGGGTGGGCAGCACAGTCGCATCAGCGAGGCTCGACAGTTGTTCCACAACGCGATGCGACACGCAGCTACCCATCCGACTTCGCACGAGCTCAGCTCAGCTCTATTAAAGCCGTTTCGAGTCTCTCCTCGTTGCCGTCTGTGTTGGACTCCTGCATCTTCCGCCGCATCCTCTGCGCCTTGATAGGCGGCAGCGTAGCAGCGAAGGTGCAGGAGTGCCTCCACCGCAAGCTCGTTGTCCAGCGCCGCGGCGTAGCACAGCGGACACCGCGCAGCCGTGTCCATGTCACTTCGCGAGGATAAAGCGTGGACACGGTCCTCGGCCATCGCGAAGCCGCGCGCAAGCACATCAAGTCCCGCGAGAAGCGACGGCTGGCGCCACAGCTGCGTCTCAGGCAAACGACTTTCCAGCAGCGGTAGCAGGCGCTCGAGGACTCTGCAGCAGCGACTGAACGGTGTGTCGTCGGGCGCAGCCTTACCAAGCGTGTAGTGTGACCGCAGCGCAGCAGAGAAGAAGTCCGCTCCTGCTCCACCGCCAGCTCCGTGCCGTGCCGCTGTATCGCGTGGCGTGTGGCCGGTGAGGTAGTCCGCGGTGGAGCTCAGCGATGAGTGCGCGCTTTCCTGCCGCGACGGTCTCGATGATATGTGCGGCTGCAGTGGGTGGCGCTCTGACGCGTCTCGGAAGCTGCTCACCATGTCTTCGACGCTGACGTCAGCGCGGCACTGCGCTCCGAGGAAGCGACGCTGTCTCCAGCTGAGAGCAGCCGACATGTACAGGACGAGTGCCCAGAACACGTCGGCAGCGTCGATGTCAGCAGTGCACGCAAAGGATGTCGGCGGCGCTGGCGCTGTGCTTGTAGCCTTGGATGTCTTCGACGACAGGATCACGTCCGTCTTGTGCGTGGCGCGGTAGAGCTCCTGCACGTAGGCGTTGCTACGCTTGAGCAGCCGTTTGAAGCGCTGCCGCACTGCCATGCGGGTCATCTGCGCGTTCCTGGTCGGCGTTGGGCTAGGCGAGGAGGTGTGCTGCTGTCGGCCACGGTGCAGTGCATCAATGTTGCTAAAAGCCTCTACACTATCGTCGGCAGCCTTTGGAGCGGCGGACGGGTTCTCAGTTCTGTAGGATGCCGGTGGCTGTTCCGCACACCGCGCTGTCGCGGTGTAGAGGAGATGCCGCAGCCGACTGAGCTCCATAAGCTCGCACAGCACCGTTGCTGCGGTGGACTCACCGGCTGCGCTTTGAGCGGATTCCCACGGAGTACATGTGAGCCACTTCCTCGCGGCTTCGAGAAGTGGCGCTGCGCTGCTGGGGACGCTAACAGCCTCGTCGCGCATGCCGCGAGAGAGCGTCTATCTGTGTATCGGGTTGTGTGTTGGTCTATCTATGCTGAAGGTGTGTGTGTGCGTGTGTGATAGGGACGAAGCCGCAAGCTGATCGAAGGGTGGAAGGGCAGGCTCACGGCGCGCCGCTGCAGCATTGCTGATGGTTGCCTTCGCCGATCCTGCGATGAAAATACGAGGCGAGAGAGTGCACAGCAGGAGAGGAGGGTGTGTTGGGGTCGGGGTGCGACAAGACAGACGTGGTGCATCCCTTCTCCGCTGCTGCCGAGTTCTTGCACAGGTACCGAAGCATACGGACATGGTGCGCATGCAAGCACCGAATAACGAGGCCTCATGCCTCAGTGAACCTTCTCCTCTCGCCCTCCCCCTCTCCCTCTCCCCCGCGCGCTCTCGCTGCATCCTCTCCCAGCTCTCAGCAACTGCAAGCGAATGGGGAGGACGAGAGCGGGGATCTGCTGCCGTCGCAGCGGGAAGAGGGGTTCGGGGGTCAAGATTCGTGTGGCTGGTGTGTGCTTGCGTGTGCGCGGGCTACCGTGAGAGAGCGCCTCGCGGCTGACTTGCAGAGACATGAATAGGACTGAAGAGTGAGCGGGGCGACAGGCGGGGCCGCGCGGGGGTCGGCAGACGGCCGTGCAGATGCGGCGATGACGGGATGCCCCATGGCGCAAAGGTACATTGGCCCTCTACTCGGACGCCATCGCCAGTGATCGAGAGACACGTGCGCTCCAGCGTCCCCCCCTCCACACACCAGACACACCAGCCGAAAACATAATCGCGAGACACTCAAGCGTAGAGATCATAATGTAGCGGGCAACGTGTAAAGTGAGCGTGCACCTGGCGCATGACCGCGTGGGGAGGAGGGAGGGAGGGGGGGGGGCAGCAGCCCAGCACACATGCTCAATGGCGTACTGAAGAAGCGGGTGCACCGACCCCCGCCGTTTTGGATTCGCGTCTGTCTGGCCTCCTCCTCCACCCTTCCCTGTTATGGCGTGGAGCTGTGCGTGCATGTTGCTCCCGACACCGCCGAACATCTCACCTCTCAACGGAGATATACACATGCAAGTGATGCGCGTTGGCCCCAGAAGGGGCAGTGTCCTCCTCCTCGACAGCGTCGGCCCGCGCCTCCGTAGGGGAGGTCACCGCGCCAGTGGCTGGCACACGTCGCACCAAGGGGCTCGCACTGGCGGTACCGCTGCCAAGCAGCTTTTCGCCCCCGTCACCGTCGTTGTCTTCGTCGGAGTACGGAACACGTGAGTAGCGGCTTCTAAAAGGATTGATCATCCTCATCTCGGAAGCACCGACAGCTCTCACCGTGCCACGAGGTGGTTGTTCTGTGCTACCGCGCACACCTGCAACGACGCCGCTTCTAGCGCTGCTGCAGCAGTTGCTCTGTAGCAGCGCCATAGCGAACTCGACGGAGTGATCTTCGGAAGTCGCGGGGGCGAAGGCCGCCTCACCCACTACACAAGGGTCCTCTTCCCGTGCCGCCCGCGCGCTCGTGGCCGTGGCACTATAGCAGGTGATGGTTGTCATCTCCATCGGTGATAGGGTGGACTCGCTGCCGTCGCCGCCGCCGCTGTCGTCCTCCGCGGCGCTTAGGAGCTGCTTGACGTAGTACAGCGGCAGGTCGAAGCAGCGCTGGATGGCGCTGCGGCACACCGGACACTCGTGTAGGCGCCTCGCGCAAAAATGGCAGCAGCACACGTGCCCACACGGCGTCAGCGCCACGTCTATGTGGCGGGCGCAGCAGATGACGCACCCCACCTTGTCGTCCATGTCCTTCTCTTCCGTCTCGACCAGCTCCTCCTTAAACTCGCGCGCTTCCGCACGGCGCAGCTGGAGGCGCTTGCGGTAGTGTTCAATCACGCGGCGGTGCTCGAGCACCCACGCGAGATGGCGGCCCACGCCGGACATGATAATGCTACCCAGAAGGACGAGCACACTCAAGCTGAAGCAACCAATGATGACGCTGCTCTTCGGCATTTCGTAGCCAACGATGTCCTCCGTGCAGTTAGCGCAGGAGATCGTGCCCGCGCAGCAGCGGATCGCGGACGAGGCGACGCAGCACATTGGCTTCGTCTCCGGGCAAGCGACGGACTGCATGATGTGGTATGAGCAGAGGTGCGGGGTGCGATAGGCGACGTAGGGCTGTCGCTCAAGACGAGCATCAGCGTGTCCAAGAGCGCCGCTGCAGCTGAGGACGATAAACAGCGACATGAGGAAGCGTGTGGCGCGTTCCGCCACGATGACGGAGGCGGCGCCGTTGTGCTGCGGCGCACTTGGCATGCTGCGCGCGACGGGTCGAAAGGGGCGCAACGACGAGAGAAAGTAAAATATTGGCGGAGGGCGATGATGGTGGTCGTCGTTTGCGCGCAGGCAGCGCTTGCACGCGACAAGAACCGTAAAGGCAGAATACACAGGACCACGATACCACAGAAGTAAAAGCGTGGATGGAGAAGAGCGGCTGAGCAGATGACCCGCCCGCCCCCACGCGCACGCACCTCACTGTACTCAACGAAGGGTGTCTGCTTCCTCGCCGTTGTTCGGCGTTGGAGAGCCAGGAAGAATGATGTCGGGAAGACGGAAGGGGGAGGGGGAGGGGTACCGGTTTCGGTTGCAACTCTGACGACAGGCTGCTCGATCTACTGATAAGACGACAGAGAGAGAGACCGCAGGTGAGGTGGTTGGTGGTTGGTGGTTGGGCGTGTGTGTGTGTGTACGTGATGGGAAGGAGGCGAGGCAGATGGCGTCATGGAGTGAAGGGAGGGGAGAGGGGGACAGTGCACGTGAGCGTGGGTAGCTCATGGTGCTTGGCGATACTCCTAGCCCCCCCCCCTCTCTCTCTCTATCACACGGGAGCACATTCGACGTTGTGGGACGTGCGGTGGGCGCACAGAGTGGCACAGTCGCCACCTCTTCCACACATACACATGAGTGACGCAGACGCACGCCTCGTGGTGTTCTTCGCGGACTCAAAAACCTTGTCTCGCCTTCTCGTCAGGGAAAGCACATTATAACTACGCGTCATGTGACAATAGACGTGCGCGAGATCTGAGTATCCAACGTGCTTTGATGGGGCACCGCATCCGCCCGATTCCTCGGCAGCGGACAAAACGGCTGTGTCACCGTTCCTCTGCCCGTGACTTGATCCTGCGCGTCTTCGCTTTTCTTTTCCGTCCTTGCCGCTCTGAAGAAGTGGCTGCGTGTGCAGTCACCGAAAGGTACGTCCGCGCAACATGCGTCGGGCCTCCCCCCTCCCCCTCCGTGTGCGCGCCTCGGAGAGCGGAGTGCACAGCTTAAGCGTCTCTGTCGTTATTATCCGCGGTGCGGGAGGAGCGAGTCAGCGGGCAAGGCCCCACACCCGCAGAGAAGCCACGCATCACCCGTCACCGAAGGGTGTGGGATGATGTATTGACGACTTCGCCGCCCCTCCTCGCCTTGCCCCCACCCCATCTACGCAAACATCGCGCTCGCCGAGACGGCGGTGCGCTCCCGCGTCACCGTCCTGTCCATCTCTGCCTCGATCATGGCCATCGTCACGACCCGCTCCGAAACTGGCAACAGCGCCGCGGTGCAGCAGACATTGAAGGCTATTGTTCGGATCAGCTTGGGTGAGATACTCGTGGCGCTGAGGCGACCGTAGTCGACGTCGCTGGACGTTGGGACGCGTTCCGGGAAAGCTTTTCGCCACAGCTGCTCGCGTAGGGGCCGACAAGGCAGCGCAAAGGTCAGCTCCGCCTGGAACAGCATGCATGATGAGCGTGAGTTGATGTTCGTGGTGGAGAAAAGGTGGCGTCCACCGCTGCCGTCGCGGTGCACCGTCGTTGCGATGACGATGACGGGCCTCGGATACCGACGGGCGTGGTACTGGATGAGCTGTGAGAGCTGTAAGCTCTTTGGGGATTCGTTGAAGAGGACCTGCGCCTCGTCGAAGACAATGATGGCGCCAAGGCGGCGACCTTCCTCGAACACAACGTGCACCCGCATTTCCTCCCGGAGCAGGAGCTCCGCCACGTTGCAGAGACGGATGGTGGCGCCGCACTCGTAGGCGATGCCCTCCGCGGCCAGCGACTTACCCGTGCCGCTCACGCCCTGGAACAGGTACAGCGCCCCGCAGTCGTCGTTGGCGTCCTCGCTGAAGCCCCACTCGGTATACAAGGTGCTGCGGCTCTTGGCGCTGCTGGCGATCCCCTCCAGCTTCTTGGCGAGATTCGGCTCCACCACCAGCTCGGCAAGCGTGCGCTTCGGGGCCAGGTAGAACTCGCTCATCCCCTCCGGCAATTCCGCGGCGAGAAAAAAGCCGCGCAGCTGCAGCCGAGCGCCTTCGTCGAGGTCGCGCATTGTTAGCTTCGGTGTAGCGGACTTCTCGCGCGCCACCGCCCTGCTCAAGGCGGCGAGGACGGCGTTGCGGATGAGGCCGCCGGAGAGCTCGTAGTTCAGCGCTAGCTTCTCGAGGCACACGTCCTCGCTCATGGACAGCTGCTTCGGGATGTGTGATCTCCAAATGCGCAGCCGCAGCTGATGGTCCGGCGGACGGAACTCCATCATGAGCGAGATGCGCCGGTTCATCGCCTCATCGAAGTTCTGCGCGCGGTTGGTGGCGAGGATGATGAGGCCGTCGTACCGCTCAAACTCGGACAGGAGCGCCGTCACGGTGCCGTTGCTCGTGCGGTCCTCGAAGAGCGACTCGCACTCGTCGAAGAACAAGATGGCGTCGCTCAGCTTCGCCTCGCGAAAGAGGAAGCGGAGCGCATCGGCCTCGGCCTTCGTCGAGGAGCGAAACTGCGACACGCTGACGAGGAGTATCCTCTTCTTGAGGTGGTGCGCGACGGCGTTGGCGAGCATCGTCTTGCCGGTGCCACTCGGGCCGTGGAAGAGCATGACGAGACCGCCTTTGCTGGTGCCGAGGCCGTCGCCGAAGCCGCTGCTCTTCTTGCACTGCTCGAAGAGGCTGTAGTGTTCAATGGTGGACAGGACGCGTTCCATCGTGGAGGTGGGCAGTACCACGTTCGCCAGCTCCACCTTGGGGAAGTACAGCTGCGACCCGGGCACCATCTCCGCCGTCTCGGCTGTGATGCCCATGACATCGTCCACAATCTTCCGATCGATGTCGACGAGATAGTCCATGAGGTCCGTGTTGAAGCAGGAGCGGCCGACGGCATCGAGTGTGAGGGACAAGACGCCGTTGGACACGAGCGGAGAGGACTGGTAGAAGGCGCGACGCGCCACCACCCGCTCCTCCAGCGACTCGCACAGGACGAAGAGCATGTACCCCACCGTGATGAGCCGCTGCCCGTCCCGCATAACGTAGCGGCCATTCACCGCCACCAGCATGTCGTGCGAAATGACGTTGCCAACCATGAACAGCATAATCTGCTTCTCCATCTCCGTCAGCTGCAGCCGCTGAGCGAGCTGCTCGATGCGCGGGGTGAAGGTGCGGGCACTGAGAGTGGCTTGCAGCCGTGACTCGTGCACCGCTGCCGCGACGCGTACTTTGCCCTTCAGCTCGCGTATCGACGCCTCCACCTTGGACTTGGGGGTGTAGGAGTCCTCCTCGTCCTTCATGTCGCCCTCCGCGTAGCGGATACGAATCATGTTCGCGAGGATGCGAAAGGCAGCGTCCATGTACTCGATGTCGGACTCGTAGGGCACCCCCCGCATGGACGAGTCTGTGTGCGACGTGGCAGATGGCGAGGAGGACGCCGCCGCTGCACCCGCGCCAGTGCCGGTGCAACGATAACGCTGGGCGAGCGGATTGATGTCGGCGAGAACCAGTCGCGTCTTGCGCGGGGCAGACGTCGCCGTCGCCGCCTCCTCGCCGTCCTCCGGCCGTGGTGTTGTATCCGTCGCGCGTGATGGCGGTGCCGTCGGCGGGGCTGTAGACGGTGTTACCATCGCCGACTCTTCTCTGCTTCTTTTGCCGTCCTTTACCGCCTCCTCTGTCTCTGTCGCTGCGGAGTTCTTCGCGGCTGGTGCTGCTGCCACAGCACGAGCACTGGATGACGTGGCAGTTCTGCGGGCGAGTGTATTGCTGAGGCGGTGCGAGACGGCCTCGTAAATCGCGTCCTGGTCTTTCGAAGCCAGCACAGCCGGGTCGATGTCCGCCAGCACACTGTCGAGCGCCTCCTCATCGTCCACATCGCTCTCCTCGTCACCACGCTTTGGCGATGGCGATACAGAGCGACTGCCACCGACGTGCGCCTCTGCTTGCGGAGCCGGCGTGGCAGCCGCGGTGCTCGTCGTCTTGGCGTTCCGTTCTTCGTTGAGGACCTCCAGTAGCGCGGTGCGCTCCAGCTTTATGAGTTGCTCCTCCGACAGCTGATCTCCACTCAGGGCCGCAATCGTTTCCATGGGCAGGGCGTACTTGCACTCCATGAAGGTGGTGCGCATCTTGATGTCGGAAAAGATGAGCCCCTGCTTCCACAGCACACCACTCTCTGAGAGAATGGACAGCAGCTCCTGTGGGGTGAGGTCGTTGTGGTAGGCGATGTTCGCCGGCCGCAGCGGCTCGGCGATGTTGCCGGGCGCATAGCGGCCGCAGTGGCACACCAGCAGGTATTCGAACGTGCGGGCAGCCTTTGCGGACAGGCACAGCCGTTCGCTGAGCCGCACCACGCGTGGTCGTAGCTGCATCTTGTGAAGCTGCGCATCGATGAGGTGACTGGCGAGTTGGGTGACGGCGGCCATGCACGGCACGCACTGTTGGCGGAAGTCGAGGCCCACAAGCTCGATGTTGCGGAGGACTGCGGCGCTCAGGGTCATGCCAGAGACGAGGTAGGTGTAGTGTCTGAGGTACACCAGTACGTCCTTTGCGGCAAGGTAAGCGGAGTCGGACTCAAACCCAGGCACCTGAACCTCACCGTACTCACGCAGCCGCTGAAGCATGACGCTCGACTGGTAGGGGAAGTCACTGTCCTCGCCACCCTCGACGACGGGGTGGTCGGCAGCCGCCGACTTTGTCCCGTTGCGCTCGATACTGCCGCGATGCCGCTTGCGCCCCGCCACCTTGCCAGCCGCCTTGTCAGCCACCGCCGGCGCTGCCTCGTTGTCACTGCGTAGTAATGCCACGCCCTCGAAGAAGGGGCGCACGCAGTGGGGGACACTGATGAAGGTCAGCGTCGTCAATTGGGTTGCCACATCAACCGCCACCGGCTTCGCTGCCGTGCCGCTGCCGTTGCAGCCAGCACCCGCCACTACCGCTGCCGTGCGGGTGCGGCACGGCACCGTTGGCTGGACGCACAGCAGGAAAAATTCAACGTAGAGGCGCAGGAGGTCCATGAGGGTGCGCGGCGGGGCGGACACAAAGTTTCCGGTGCGGTAGAAGTCACGCACATGGCGCGCTGCTGCACATGGCGTGTCTGCCGGTGTCGCGAATCCGCTGGCTGTGACAGTGCTTGCACCTGCCACCTCGCACAAAGAAATAGGAGACTTGGGGGGCAGACGTGGGAGTGTGGCCGCGGCCGCAGCGGCTGTCGCATGCGTGGGCGTTCCCTGCAGAGGCTCAGCAGGTGGACCGACACTAGACCTTGTCGCACCAGCACTGCGCTTCGTCCTGGGGGGCATCAGCACAGCAAGCCGGCGACACGCCAGAGAACAGTGAGACCGCAAGTTCGTGTGCGCCGTCCAAACGGCGGCGGCGGCGAAGGAATACAAGACCGGGGAACCGTGATCGGTGGGTGGGGACGCAACGCCGCGTGGAGGATAGGGGGACGGCAGGCGCGAGAGATGGCGCCACCGAGATGCCTCGTCCCTCTCCTCTTCTCACACCACTTATCTCCGCTGCAACCTCTGCAGCGACGCTCTTGCCGAAGGGAGGGGAGGGCGGGCGGGGTGGCTATGCTTTATTTAACGACGCGCCTTGAGTGGGTTGTACGTGTGTGGGAGGGGCAGGGCGCGTGATGGTGCCCCCTGCCGTCGCAGAGAAAAGGAAAGGGGCGAGAGAACTGTCCGGGCGCGCTTCCGGGATGGCAGGCGAGCAACGAGTGCCACCGAAGCACAAAGAATACAAGACAGGCACGGACAGCCGGCGTTTCTTGCCCCGGTTGTGTGTGTGTGTGTGTGTGTGTGTGATGGCATCCGAAGCCGTCGGTGATGGAGAAGACGCAGAGGGGAGAGGGAGGGAGAGTGTACCGCCGGTGAGGCACGAGAAATCACGGCGCTGCGCAACAGAACAGAGGCGTGGCGCCAAGCGCCATCGTCTCGGTGAAGGGGAGTCTTTGGGGGTCCATTCGTGGCGCCATGGTCGCTTGCCGCGCGGGCGCCATCGCGAAGGAGAGGTCGACTTCAGCAGTGGACCACCATCTCCCCTCTGTGGGTGCCCCTCAGCGGTTCGCCACGCTCAGCAGGACGACAGCATGGAAAGCATAGGGAGAGCAACGGATGTAGCCGACATGCGACTTCCACCATTACCACCAGCTCCTGCGTCCCATGCCGTGTATTCGCTTCTCCTCCTCACGTATGTGTGTGTGTGTAGTGATACGCTTTTCGCTTAGAAGGGGCACTCCTCCGTGGAGTGCTCAGCCATGCCACATCGCGCGCATCCCTTCGCGGATAGCAACAGCCCATCAAAGTCATCCTCGTCGATGCACTGCTTCGTCTTGACCACTTCGGCGGTGTCGACAGCAACACTAGCCGCCTGCTGTGTCTCCTGTTGCTGCTTGCCGATGAACTCTGAGGCGCGCGCGCGCAGCGAGCAGGCGTCCCCCTCCGCCCCTGCCCTGTCCGTCGTCGCCGCCGCCGCTTCCGCACAAATGTACTGCGACGTGGTCTCGGGTGCCGTCGGACGCGTGTACGTGCGCGCGAGCGACACCACACCGAAGCGCCGAATAAGCTGGACAACAGACAGCTGCTCGTCGTACATCATTTCCGCCCAGCGGATGGGCAAGGAGGGGTACGGTGCCAGGGCGCCGGCCGCAGCACCGTCACCTGCGGCCCGCCTCTCCGCGCGCACCTTGGCACACCGGCGCATGAACACCAGCAGCAGTCCCATGTAATCGCTCTGGAGCAGGAGAAAGGGACTGTTGTTGAGCTCGTCGGTCGCTACGGCGGCGCACCCGTCGGCATCGGCCAATGGCACAGCTGCGTCGCTATCGCCGCACTGGCGTCCAGAGCGCGCCGCTGCCGCCGCCGCCGCCGTGAGCCGCGCGGCAAATTCGAACTTCCACACGCGCGTGGAGGCGTCGTAGGCGATGTGGACGGGATGCGGCAGCGGCGGAAGAGGTGACAGCGGCGCCGCATCGCCCGCCTTCTCCGTCTCTGCACTCGCAGCGCGTTCTCCCTCGACTTGTGCCTCTGTAGCGGCGTCCAGCGGTGCGACCCAGTGGTCAAGGAAGACGCGAAGCACGGGTTCCACAACGCGGGTGTAGTGGCGCAACAGGTGAGCTTCCTTCGGCAAGTCTTGCGCAGCGGCGGCGGCCATGACCGCGTCGCCAACACTTCGTGGCGCCCGCTTCACGTCGGAGACGTCACTCGTGCACCCTGGTGCATCACTGCCTTCGTCCTCCCTACTGAAGGGCCAGTGAAAGAACACGAAGAAGAAGAGGGAGTACGTGAGGGCCACCTCCATCGCCATCTCGTAGCGCTGACCGCGGATCGACACCTGCACGCGATGCTCACTGGCAACGGTTGGTGGGATGGGGAGGACCAGGCTCTCAGCAGGCTCCTGGGTAGAGCTGCTTGGCGGGCATCCGTCACGTGGCTGCGGCGCCGCGAGAAGGCGAGGAAGCAGCTCCGACAGAATCTCTGCCACACACGGCGGCTCGGGTGGCAGAGATGGCGCCACAGGAGTGCTGCTCTGGTGATGCGGCACAGCGGACATGTGGCTGCGTGGCTCGATAGACGGCGAGGGCAACGCACGGAGGAAGAGAAAGCCCGCGTAGTTGAACGTGCGCACGCGCGAGTGTGGTGGTGGTGGTGGTGGTCCAACCGTTGCCTTTCACAGGTGCCCGCCCGACACACGGGGAGAGGGAGGAAAAGGAGGGTAGAAGATGCAAGCAAAAGGCTGAGGTCGCGCGATATGCAAGACATGACGGAGGACGCCCAAAACCTTCACACACGCATCGCGGAGGCAGGCGAGACGACATGCGAGAGACGGAGAAGCGCGGTGATGCGTGCGATGCTGGACTAAACACACACGCATAGCCATACAGGGCCCAAAGACAAACTTGCAGCTCAAGCCCGCCTCCGAAGACCGGACAATCTGCGAGAGGCTATGTCCTCCTCCTCCGCCACTACATTACTACGTGCACGGCCTAGGTGCATCTTGCCTTCGCTTTCAAAGGAATCCGTCCTCATGCCCACGTGTGAGCCAACGCTCTTGAGCACATCCCTTCCGGGTGGGGCCGAGGAGCACGCACCCAACATTGGCGTCTGTGCGCTCGCTGCGTGATCACGGAATATGGTCCTTCTGGTGTCTTCTTGGATCATTGGTCGTCTGTACTAGAAACTCAAAAAACGCCCCACATGCGTGCACCGCCTGCGCAACCCGCTCCACCTCCTCCGTCCCCGTGCTTTCCATCATTGCCCACGGTGTGTGCGACGCACAGGTGCGGCTACAGCACGCCCTTTACGCGTGCGGTGCTGTCACTGCACGTTTCGGAGGCCATCCTGCGCCTGCCCGGCCCGTGCCCGCGCCGTGAGCTCCCTCACGAGGTGAGCCTTGCAATGGTACGTCAAGCAAGCCGCTCGCGAGCGGCTCGCGCCTGGCGCGTCCACGATCTCCACGGAGTCTGTCGACGCGTCAAGCAGCACCGGCTCACTCGCTGGTGGCTGTAGTGTCGGATCGCGAGCTTCAGCGTGCGCCAGCATGCGATACAGCGCCAGTGGGTCCTCATCGTCCGCCGCCAGCTGGTGCTCCACTTCCTCCGCCGAGCTATCCAGCGTCGTCATGCCATTTGCCGGCGCCGCAGATGCCATGACAGCCATGCCCACGGCACGCGCGGTGTCGCGGCTCGCAAAGCACACGCACAAGTCCTGCGCACGCGTCAGCGCAACGTTCAGGCGATGCCAGTCCGCCAGAAATCCGAGCCCGTAGCGACCGAGGCGTCGATTCGCGCTGCGCTCCTCCCTGGCAACACCGTCGCTGCCATCACTGTCGCGCTCCTTCTCCCCTTGCGCCGCGTGCCGCTGCAGCTGCTGCAGCCGCGCCGCGCTCAGCGTCCGCACGCAGCTCAGCAGGATGATCCGCTTCTCCTTCCCCTGGAAGCTGTCCACCGTCGCCACCTGCACGCCACTGTGGCGCTCCTCCTGCGTGAGGGTCGACAGGATCGTGTCCTTCTGCGCAGTGTAGAAGGTGATGATGCCGACGTGCGCAGCCATCTCCCGCACCGTCATCTTGAAGAACGCGCGCAGCTGCCGCATGTAGTCCACCACAGCGGTGGCCTCGCGGCGGTTGAGCAGCGACCGGCAGCGCCGCCGCTCCATCGGCGAGTCACGCACGTCCACGAACACAAAGCGTGGGCATCGGCCGAGCCTCTGCGCGATGGTCGCCGGCGCGGCGGTTGGGCTGTCATGTGCGCGCGACCGCGCAAGCACGCTTCGATCGGTGAGCAGCCTCGAGCCGTAGAAGTACTCGTTGGGGAAGGCGGCAATGTCGGGGTGCATGCGGTACTGCGTGCGCAGCAGGAAAGAGGGGTGGCCGCAGGCGAGCAAGCGCACCAGCAGACTGCGCCGCAGCCCGCAGCGGCTCGCCTCCCAGGAGAGCACTGTGGGCTGCAGCTGGCGGGAGTCGCCGACGAGCACGCTCTTGCTCTTGGCGAGAGCGACCGCCTGCAGCACGGCCGGCTCTGTTCCCTGCGACGCCTCGTCCACGATGACCACGTCGAAGGCGAGCCCTTGCACCTGGCGGCCAATGTGGTGAAGCGAGCCAAGCGTGGAGAAGACGATGGCGGCGGACTCCAGCGTGTGCGTGCGAACGGCGCTGCGCACGGCCGCCCTCCCACTAGCGGCGCCGGCACGCTCGCCACGCCCGAGACTCTCCGCAGTAGCCGGGGCACCGCTCACGTGCCGCTCGACAACGTCGTCGAAGAAGACGGGCTCCGGCAACCGCAGCACTTCCCTGTCCACCCGGTCTCGCACACCGATGCGCAGCAGTCCGCCAGCCAGCACCGCATGCGCAGGCCGTTGCGCACCACCGGGTGCAGCTCCCCGCAGCTGCTCGCGCAGCCGCACCACACGCAGCAGCGCTTCGTCCACCCCACAGTTCGACGGTGCACACACCAAGATGCGCCGCGCCGTGCCCCGTGTTCGAGTGAGGTGGTGCAGTAGGTTTAGCGCCATCGAGCCGATGGTCTGCGTCTTGCCGGTGCCCGGCGGACCCTCAACCACGAGCACCTCCGGTGCGCGCGGCACAGGTGCCCATGTGCTCTGCTCTGCCACCCCGTCGTCCCAGCCGGGACACGCGGCGTACAGAACGGCCAGGATGGCGCGAGTTTGCCAGTCGTTGAGCTGCTGCTGCAGGAGCAGGCGCGCGCGCAGCTGGTCGAGCAGCGGCACGGCGTGGGACTGGCCTGCGGTGGAGAGGAGCGAGTTGGCCCAGCCGCAGAAGGCCACACCGACAGGTGCCGTGCTGCGCGGGTCGTAGAGAGTGGCAGCGAAGCGGGTATGGTCAATCTTGTGCAGCGCCTCTAGCTCCATCAGCGAGGCGTTGACAGAGGTGAGCTTCGTGACGTAGAAGGTTGGCGACGATGCCGTGTCGTACGCCATGCGAAATACGTGAGAGAAGCGCAGCGAGGGAGGCCCATGATCGCCTGATGATTGCTCCACCACTGATGGAGTTGCGCACAGGTGTGCCGTACGCCCCCCTGGCGGCAGCGACTGCACGTTGCACACCTGCACAGCGCAGCCGAGGGTGCGCCAACTACGCGGCAGAGTGCCGAGCATCTCGTGCACGCGATGCTCAAGCTCGGCAACGGGGCAGTCGGAGAGTGGGCGCCGCAGCTCGCGCTCAGCCCACTTGGCCAAAATTGTTTGCAGAGGCAGCAGTACAGCGACGACGTCGCCTTCTGAGAAGGCGGCAGAGAGCCCCTGCTGCGCAGCCGCCACCACCACCGCATCAACAGACTTGGGGTGCATGATCGTCGAGGTTGTTGAGCCTCTCTGCGCACTCGAATGGGTGCCTTGCGCCTGTTGCTGCTGCCGCTGCAGATACACGTCAACAGCGGGGTTGGCACACGCTTGCACTTCAAAGTGCAGAGTTTGCGGGCCCGGCATGACCTCGCCGTTGTGCCCGCGTGACGCCGCGCAGCTGCTCTGCACTGCCACGCACGCTGGCGGGATGCCCGGGTGCAGCGGCAGCAGACTGTTCCATAGGCAATTCACGGGAGACGGCGATGCCCCCTCGCCCGCTGTCACTGGTGCCGTCGCGGCTGAGTGGTGGCAGTGATGCGACGAGTTCGTGCCGCTCCTGTCGTGTCCTTTACACACACCATCCAGGAAGTCTTCATAGTTCCGAATGATGTCGTAGCGCAGCTCCAACGCAATGTGCGGCGCGAAGCGCACCGCGTACTCGCTCGCTGCGTCGCCAAAGGACATCGCGGCAGACGCGTTGAGCGATGCACCACCAGCGGAGGCGGCGGACCCGTCAGAGGAGACCCGCCGCAACACATCGGACGCACACACGAACACCTCTGGCAGCACAGGGACTTTAGGAGCCATGCACTGCGACGCAGGGCCAACAATGTCGTGGACGAGTGGCGGCTGCAGGTGAAGGAGATTCGTGCTGATGGCCACTCGGCGCAGGCGTTCTTGCAGCTGGCGCAGCTGCTCGGCGTGATGCACCCGGTGCGTGTTGCGGGCATTGATCTCTTGCAGCTTGTGCTGCAGCCGCGTCGGAGCTGCCCGCGCCGTGGTGGACGCCGTGGTCGACGGGGACGTCTTCGGCACCTTGGCAAGCGGCGCCGGCGCGGATGCGGCGACCATCGCGTCTCCCTCGTCGCTGTCCACGTCCAACTCAATCATTGCAGATGAGCCGTTGTCAGCCGGCCGCGGTGGTGCGCTCTTGGGACTGCGCGTGTCTGCGCCACCGACGGGCGGCGTGCGCTCCCGTTTCACCGCTAAGTTGGCGAGGGGCCGGTCCGGGAAGAGCTGCTGCTGCCGCAGATCACGGCGTGTCGCTGCAACGGCTGAGCTGCCGTGGTCGCTGTGATGAGATACCGTGGTGGATGGCTTGCGCATGGGGAGACTGACTACACTGCCGTTCTGCGACCCCTCCGACGCCGCGGTGGACCGCTTGGCGGCCCGCTGCTGGCCCAACTCTGCCACTCGCTTCACCTCGTTCGCGTGGCGCAAGCGCTCCGCCGCGACGGCTGCCTGCGCCGCCTCCACTTCCTCTCGCCGTAGCGTGGCCTCCTCCAGCTCGAATTGGCGGAAGCGGCGCTCCTGATCTGCCAGACACTCGTTCATCGTCTGCGTCGCCTGTTCGGTGCAGCGGCGCAGCCACACGGCGCCATTCTGAGTAAGGCGCTTCTGCACGTCAGGGCTGCGTGAGCACAGCTGCACCAGCAGTGGCTGGACCTGCTTGTGAAACCGCACATCGCGCGCAGCCACGGCCGGCGGCAGAGCGTCGCTGATACGCAGCAGCACGCTGGCAAGGCTCGCCTGCGGGTACTGCTCCGCCTTGCGAAGCACCTGGATCAAGAGCCGTTGAACAACACTGTGGCGGTGCTGCGTCGACTCCGCCCCCTTGTCCCGCAGTTGATGCTCGCCCTTCTTCTCGATAGCACCGCGCTGGTCCTCCGCTGCCTCCTCGACTCCCTGATGGGTGCTGCCCACCGCGTGCGTGGCTGCTTCGCTGAGGGCCAGCATGGGGGCAGTGGGGAGAGCGAGAATAACCTGCTCAGCAAGCGCGCGGCGCTGCTCCACGTCCAGCGTCACCACGTCCGCCAGCAGAGCCGCCATCCACCACCCGCACTGCACTTCCCACTCGCTCATCTGGTCAAAGGTGCACGCGCACAAGAGCGCCAGCCATCGGTGCCCCTGTGTGCGTGCTGTGTTTGTGACGACAGCGTCGTTCATGTCCCACGTCGCACAGGCACCACCACCACCACCGGCAGCAGCAGCAGCCGCGGCGGCGGCGATGGAAGCCGCAGAGTGAGGCGGTGGATGGAGGCGCAGCTCCGGCTGCGTAACCACGACGCGGCGCCACAGCCACATGGCCGCCTCAGTCGATAGTGTGCGGGAGACGGAGCTCGTGACGCCGATGCAGAACACGGCGGTGAGCCGCTCAGCGAGCTTGCCAGCCTCTGCGTCCTCGGCAGCGGCAAAACGCATGGCGAAGAGAAGGCGCAGAAGCGGCCTTTCCTGCGTCAGCGCCCGAGACGCTGCGGCTGCCGCTGCCGAGGCGTAGGCTGCCTCCGTCGGCGCAGAGGGTAGCCTCAGCCACACTCGCTTCAGCAGTTCCTGCTGCTCTTGAAGCGTGTCTGCCAAGGTGCGCACGCAGCGCTGCACAACCCACTGAAAAGGCGGCGGCGCGCGCGACATGACCTTTGCTGGGGACATGAAGAGCCACTGTGGGCACGGCATTGCGTCCTCCTCCGCCAGAACCGTTAGCGCACCGCACAGACTCGCCACAACCTCCGAGAGGGGAAGAGGGCCGCCACTGATGCCGTTGCCTGCATGACCACCGCAGTCTGCCGGAGAGAGGGCGCTGCTCTTGCACACCTGCAGAATGAGCGTTGGCAGCGTGAGCCACAAACGTTGGAGGCACACGCTCGGGACACCGACCGTGCCGGCTGGGGCGGTGTCACCCCTCCCCTGGACCGCAGCACCCGTCGCGAACGCGTGCACATCCGCGTAAAAGAGAAGACGATGCAGGCGCAGCGCGTGTGTGCTGCGGGTGTGCACGATGCCGCCAATGGCGAGCGTGAGGAGTTGCGACTCGTGCGCCACCAGCGTGTCGTGCAGGTAAGTGCTGCGCACGAGGCGTGGCAGCGCTGTGGCGAGGCTGTCGAGCAGCATATAGATACCGTACACGGCCTTGTCGAGCACTGCTATGGGGCTATCCGTGCCGTCCGACGCAGTCGCCGCGCCCCCGGCAGACAGCTTTGCCTTCGCAGCCGCCATCGCCTTCGCCCACTGGAATTGTTGCGCCGCATTCTTCAACAGCGGCCGCAGCAACCAACCAGCGCATCGCCCCGGCACCCACACCAGCGTTCCCGGGCCGGCATCGTCATGCCCAGCCGCCTTCGTTGCGCCACTGCCCTGGTGCTCAGGCGCAACCGCGTCGGTATGGCCCGCAGGGGATGGCGCAGACGCGTTGGGACCATCGGCCGACAGGGGTGCCGCCGTCCGCGGCGTCGGCGGCTCGAGCGCTGCCGCGAACATCCAGAGCCACTCCAGCCGCGCTCTGCGCCACGCCTCTTCTTCCTTGGTGCTCGCAAGACCGCTGGCGTTGTCCAGGAGACAGTGCACGAGGACCTTAGCGAGCGCTCTGCGGATGAAAGTCGCTGCCACCGCATTCGCCCGTGGCATGCGCGGATTACTGGAAAGAAGAGCGTTTAGAGGGCCCAGCAGCTGCGCCATGGCTGCCTGCGACGCGCGGGACACATCCGCGCGTTCGGAGAAGCTCAGCGGATGTCGATGCTGTTGATCGCGCCACGCCTCGAGCAGCGCACGATGGATGCCTTGATGTAGTCCCTGCAGTCCGTAGAGCACGAGGCTGCCTCCGAGCAGCAGGACTGTTGCACGGCACTTGCCCAGTAAGATAGGCAGCGATGTGGCGGACGCGCGGTCGGTGGTTGCGGTCGATGTCATCGCCAGGGCTTCCACCGCCTTCCCAAAGTGCGTGTCCCAGGCGGTGAGCAGCGTGAGCAGGTGGAAGATGCCGTCGACGACCGTGTGCACGCGGTCCTGCATCACATATTTGACCGCGTTCACGTGTCGCTCCGAGGCCGCGCTGGCGGTCGACGATGGATGTGCGTGGAGGCTGATAAAGGAGACCTGGGCCGGCAGCACCGACACGTGCTTCAGCGTGCACAGCAGCCGCAGTGAAAAGGAGAGAAGGGTTGCGAGCGCACGCTCACCGCCGTCGCTGCTCGACTCGCTCGGCGCTGGGGCCTCCTGCTGCGGCGCGGTGCACGTCATCACGCGAAGCAGCATATCACGCGCCCAAACGCGAACGACGCGCAGTGGATGGAACAGAAGCAAGACGAGCGTACCGCGGTAGCCCGTGATCGGCTGCATCGCGCGTCCGCTCGTAGACGACTCCGCGAGGACTGTAGGCGGCAGCGTCCATGGAAGCGACGCTGTCAGGTCGAGCGCGTCTGCCTTCGCTGTGGTGGTGCCATTGGTCGCTGTCCCCGCCTTGTATGCGCGGCGGAGCTGTATCACCCAGTCAGAGCTGCACGCGGCAAGCAGCGCGTGTTGGTAGGCGTGGGAGACGAGAGCAGCAGATGGCAACCGCGGTGCCGGTCCAGCGGCGTGCGACAGTCCCGAGGCGAGCCACTTGCTGTGGCGCAGCAGTCGCGCAGCCACGTCCAGTAGCTGCGGAGGACGTGCAGGGGTGTCCTCGATTATAGGAGTGAGCTCTGGCACGTTGGTGGAAGTCAGCGACGAGCCAGGCTCAGCGGCTTCTTCGGGACGCGGAGGCGACGCGGCCCCCTGCGGCCGTCCTTGTACGTGCGGGGCCGCTACGGCGGTGGGCAGACTCACTAGCATCGCGTTCAGCATGGCTACTGGCTGCACCGGCGGCGACGCGCGTGCGCTGTCTGTTGCGTTCATGGAGAAGATCCCTGTAGGGATTTCTGCGCCATGCAGCGCCGCTTCTGTCTCGCTGCTGATACCACCTGGTAAGATCGCCATCCATTGTGTCACGTACTGCAGCAGTGCGTCTATCCAAGCCTCCCGCGAGCCGTCGTCGATGCCGGGCGACGAAGTCGCGTTGGTCGACAGTGTCGGGGAGCGAGGCTGGGGTGGGACGGGCAGGGAGGCGTTCGGCTCCCCAGTGAGCGGAATCCACTGCGGCCAGTGGCTGGGGTCGCCGCACCTCTTTCCGTACAAGCTATAGGCACTCATGATTGTCGCCGCCGCTGCGTCCCGTTACGTTGGTGTCGCGGCGACGAGGGTCCGTCTGTGAGCGTGCGTCGGTAAGCGGACAGGACTGAGGGACGGGGAGTGGGAGGGAGCGTGCGTACGCCAGCGACAGCCATCCCCCACCACCACTCAGCAAAGCAAGACAATGAACTCTGCGGGGGGAGGGGCGGCGGCGAGGAAGAAAAAAGGCAGGTGAGAGACGGAGGAATGGCGAGGGGCGGGGCGGGGAGGGGACGCAGTGATGGACAGACGGCGCCTCCCCCCTCCTACCTCCCCCCCATACACGCTTCGACGATGCTCGACCGCATCCGCTTGGACAGTCTCCCGGACGAGCGCCCGGGAAAGCCTGACAACTACGCACGCATGTGCGCGGCCACCCGTGGGCAGATCCCTGTAAGAGCGGGAGAGGGGGTGCGGTACGGTGAGGAGCGCACATGTGCGCACATCCGTGCATGCTTGTGTGCTCTACCGTATATTTCGTTTCTGTGGCGGTGACGGCGGGCGAGACCCAGACAGGGGCCTTCCCTCACGCCACCTGCTGACGCATGCCGTGGAAGGAGAGGGGCCTCGCTCGCGCATCAACGCACATCTGCCATTAGAAATTGAGAGGGCAGGGGGATACACACACAGAGACACACGCGCAGAATGAAGCGGACGCATCGGTCCAAGGCGTGGGCGGCGGACCTCCCGCGCAACGCTCACTTCCCCACCCGCCACACCTCCGCACTCCAAACAAGGTGAGCCGCTGATGGTGATGCGGCGGCAGCAGCAGCGAGTCACCTCAACGGACGGCGCCCCGCCAGCGTGCGCCAGCATGCGATACAGCGCCAGTGGGTCCTCATCATCCGCCGCCAGCTGGTGCTCCACTTCCTCCGCCGAGCTAGCCAACGTCATCATGCCATTTGCCGGCGCCGCAGATGCCATGACAGCCATGCCCACGGCACGCGCGGTGTCGCGGCTCGCAAAGCACACGCACAAGTCCTGCGCACGCGTCAGCGCAACGTTCAGGCGATGCCAGTCCGCCAGAAATCCGAGCCCGTAGCGACCGAGGCGTCGATTCGCGCTGCGCTCCTCCCTGGCAACACCGTCGCCACCTGCACGCCACTGTGGCGCTCCTCCTGCGTGAGGGTCGACAGGATCGTGTCCTTCTGCGCAGTGTAGAAGGTGATGATGCCGACGTGCGCAGCCATCTCCCGCACCGTCATCTTGAAGAACGCGCGCAGCTGCCGCATGTAGTCCACCACAGCGGTGGCCTCGCGGCGGTTGAGCAGCGACCGGCAGCGCCGCCGCTCCATCGGCGAGTCACGCACGTCCACGAACACAAAGCGTGGGCATCGGCCGAGCCTCTGCGCGATGGTCGCCGGCGCGGCGGTTGGGCTGTCATGTGCGCGCGACCGCGCAAGCACGCTTCGATCGGTGAGCAGCCTCGAGCCGTAGAAGTACTCGTTGGGGAAGGCGGCAATGTCGGGGTGCATGCGGTACTGCGTGCGCAGCAGGAAAGAGGGGTGGCCGCAGGCGAGCAAGCGCACCAGCAGACTGCGCCGCAGCCCGCAGCGGCTCGCCTCCCAGGAGAGCACTGTGGGCTGCAGCTGGCGGGAGTCGCCGACGAGCACGCTCTTGCTCTTGGCGAGAGCGACCGCCTGCAGCACGGCCGGCTCTGTTCCCTGCGACGCCTCGTCCACGATGACCACGTCGAAGGCGAGCCCTTGCACCTGGCGGCCAATGTGGTGAAGCGAGCCAAGCGTGGAGAAGACGATGGCGGCGGACTCCAGCGTGTGCGTGCGAACGGCGCTGCGCACGGCCGCCCTCCCACTAGCGGCGCCGGCACGCTCGCCACGCCCGAGACTCTCCGCAGTAGCCGGGGCACCGCTCACGTGCCGCTCGACAACGTCGTCGAAGAAGACGGGCTCCGGCAACCGCAGCACTTCCCTGTCCACCCGGTCTCGCACACCGATGCGCAGCAGTCCGCCAGCCAGCACCGCATGCGCAGGCCGTTGCGCACCACCGGGTGCAGCTCCCCGCAGCTGCTCGCGCAGCCGCACCACACGCAGCAGCGCTTCGTCCACCCCACAGTTCGACGGTGCACACCGCTGGGTGAGTGCGTGAAGATATGTTCTGCTGCGCTCCTCATCACGTCGCTCCCTCTGATGACGGGAGGGCACACACACATACACACACACACACACCTCTCAGTGCGTGGTACCTCAGGGCCCGGTGCACCCCTCCCCCCTCACCCCCGCCCCTTCTATCCCTGCCAATGTAGAGCCCACCTCCGGCGGTGACAGGGTCCGGCCCTGGGGTGACGACGGTGCGTCGGGGCGGCCGACGGCAGTGAACACGTCTGTGCCATCCATACGATGGGCAAAACGTGTCAGGGCGACTCGAGCGTACGCCTCACCCGGCCCTCGCACGGCCCACGGATGTGTGGGGGAGGAGCCCGCGTGCCACCCCGAGAGGGGGGATGCACCGGGGCTGGCGACCGGCATGACGGGGAGCGGCTGTGTGGGGGTGGGGCAGTAGAGCTTGAGGCAGGGGTCGGTGGTGGGGCGTGGTGTGGCGCTCAGCGCGTGCTGTACGGCAGACAAAATACGCACGCGCACCCGCGCACACACACACGCGGCCGACGAACAAACAACCACCGTATATGCGGTTTGCGGAAGGCGAAGGGGGGAGGGGGTGTTGAGGGCACCGGCGGGGGTGGGTGAGTGCGGGCGGAGAAACGACGGCGAAGGGGCGGGGATGGACGCTTGCCAAGGGGGGAGCGAGGAGTGGTTCATCAACAACCACAACCGGTGTAGGATAGGGCACGCACGTACACCAAAGGCAGCGCATCATAAGAGAAGAGAGACGTCCGCTCCCTCCTCCTCCTTTTCCTGTTGTGTTGCCTGTCTTCTACACGAGCGGAGGGTGGGGTGGTTCAACGTGGTGGACGAAGGGAGGGCGCGTTGTGCTGTGCAGCACCAGCGGCAACCGAGATGAGGCTCGGCTGGATATGGTTTGTGGCCTCGTTGTACTGGAGAGAGAGAGGCCGTTATAGTGTTAGGCCCGACTCGGAACGCGCACACGTAGAAGACGCCACAACTGCGCCGTCGTGAAGGCGGGGGTCCTTGCCCGACGTTTCACTGCGGTGAGGGGGTGGCATGTGTCGCTGACGTCGGTGTGGCATCCAGCATCTTGTCTACAGCGCGAGTGTGAATGCGGAAGGCCGGGGTGATCCATGCGCCGCAGGAGCACTGCGACCCCGTCCACGACTGCATCCCGAGCTTTGCATGGCAGCGGGGGTTGCGGCAGTAGATTGTGTCCGGCTGCACCACGGCTCCGCTCGAGTTCGCCTCGCGGATGTCTTCTGCCACCCATGGCGTCTGGTCAGGGTCCAGGAAGAGGCTGGTGCAGAGCTCCGCGGGAGATAACGGTCCTGATGACACATTGCCGAGTGCGCCGTCGCTCTGCAGCGGGCCGCCACGTCTGAACTTGAAGGTTTTGTTCGCCCCCTTCTGCGGGTCGTGCGTGAGCACCTCCGCGGCGTCGAAGAGACGTAGGCGACAGTGCCGGCACGCGTAGTAGTACGCGCGTACGTCGGGACCTGCCTTGCTTGCGTCTGAGGGTACGGGAACGTCGTTCGCGTTGCCGGCGGCCGCCGACTCGACAGCGCGCGTGCCACTCTCCGCCTCCATTGTATTCCTGGGTCGCCGATCCGGCCACGTGAGGCGGTTGGGTGGTGGAGGGCGTGGGGTGGGGGGAGGTACAACGGAAGGGCGGTAGTGATGCGTCGACGACTCTCGGCGGTCGTGCTGCACCTTCTGTCGAACTAAAGTGGCGCCCCTCCCGCAAGGCGGTGATGGACCTGCTCGCTTCCTGCAAAGGCGCGCGCAAAGATCAGAGAGGCGAGACGTGGGAAGGTGTCAGGACGAGTGGAGGAGATGGGGGAGTAGGGAGGCGGGTGCACACACGTGCACCGATGTCGCCATCCAGCCGAGAAAGAGAGAGGGAGTGATGTGTGGATCCTGGTGCGCCTATGGGGGTACATGTATTAGGGCTGCGTATGGTGCAACGAGATGGCCATCACCGCCGTGGACAGAGATAAGGAAACATACGTGTTACCTATGCCTGCAAGAAGGGGAAGAGGTGCATGCGTGTGTCTGTGAAGGGCGGCGTTGTCGCACGCGCGCGACAGAATCGGAAGCCATCGAACCGCACAGGACAACCTCCAGCTGCGCGCAACGACAGGAGCTGCGTAAGGGGTGGGGCGCGGGGAGGAGGACAGTCTGTGTGTGTGTGTGCTTGGGTAAACTCGTGTGCTGTGCGCTTCGTCTGCTTTCATCAGATGCCCCTCTTCGTGCGCGCTGCAGGTGCTCCCTGCCGTCTCCTGCGCTGCTGTTGCCTCGTGTCGGGGTTTCCTCTGTCTCGCCCCCTCCCTGTTGTCCTGTCCCGTCGCGCTACTGGCGCTGCTGCTCCTCCATGGCTTCGACGAATTGAAGGAATTCCTGCGTGATCTGCGTCACTTGCGCCACAACCTTGAGCTGCTCACGCGAGATGCGGAGCGAGCTCTGCGCAGCCCCAGACGCCCCGCGCACAGCTGCAGCGCTGGCCGGGACTGACGAGGGGGTTGCCGTGGTGCAGCACAGCGAGGCGAGCTGCGGCCACTGCACGAGAAAACGCACAAAGTACAGATAATGAAGGTCGCCCGCAATGGTGTCGCCGGCGTCGGCGGGCGCAGGTGCCTTCTGGCCTGCATTGCGACAGCTGTCCAAGGCACGCAGCGCAGCCCACTCCTGGAGCTCGGCAGACTCGGTTTCGTACAGTAGAAGGTGCGCCGCGGTGCTCTGGTACTGTTCCGCCACCACCGCGAGCACGGAGAGGTATAGCTGCTCCTCTCGCGCAGAGTAGGCAAACGTGTCGACGAAGTCCGTGCCACTGCGCTGCGCTGCGAAGAATTTGACTACGGACTCGCGCAGAAGCTTAAGCACGTGGCTCGCGCTACAGGAGGCGTCGATGTTCACCATCGCCGTCGATGTTGTCGACGCCTCTGCGCCACCAGCCGAAACTGAAGAGTCGGAGGAGGCTTTGGCGTCAGCGGGGGAGACCGCAGGGGGGTACAGCTCGTCGCGCGACACAGACACGCCGACTCGTCGCAGAGGCAGCCGTGTGTGGTGCACGTGGTCCAGGGTCAGCCTACGCCGCAGCAGCGGCGGGATCGTCAAGCTCGGTTGGAGAGGGGTGGGGCAGACTTGCGGCGTTGCCTCTGCGACGACCTGCACCCGAGACCCTGGGACAGGGGCGCGAAGTCGTCCACCGGAGGCGGTCACACGCTCATCCGCGCGCTCACGTTTGCGTGAACCAGCGGCCACCGCACTGCCGCCGTTGCCTCCACTGGTCGCCGTGACCGGGTCAGCCGCGGCTGTCGGGCTCGCCTGCCCGGAGCGGTCAACGTCATCACCGCCCGCAGAACCCCTTGCCGTCGCGGACGGGGTGGAGGTCGATGCGTTACCTTTACTCTCGTATACTTCCGCACCCATCGTCGTGCCGCGCAGAAAAGCGGCGTGGCGAAGGACAAAGTCGTCCACGCGGCGGTGCGCAAAGGCCTGAAAGGAGTGCGCGAGTGTCACCCACGACTCCACCTTCACGTTGAAGGTGATGCAGTTGCGCACGAGCAGCTCAATGTCCTCACGGAGCCTCGTTAAGGACGTGGCAACGGTGTCGCCGTAGACAGGGGCGGAGCCAGCCGTGTAGTACCCCTCCTTCGCGCGCTGGTGCATGAGGATGAGGTTCATGGGGTGTGGGCAAATTTTCCGATAGCTGTCGCGCAGGTCCGGGTACGCCTCCGCCACGTCTACGGAGAAGGCACCGCCGTCTTCGCGTCTATTCAGCGAGTCCACCAGTTGAACCACCTCCCGCGTACTCGGGAGCGCCGCCGCTGCGGTCTTGCACGTCGTTGACGTGCCAGCGCTTCCCTTCTTTGGCACGGTGCCATCCGCCGACGCGTGCTCTTGCGACGCGCTCGCCCTTGGCAAGCGCAGCCGCGACACGCGGCACCCGCCGTTGTGCTCCAAGACGAAGGCATCGATCTGCTCAAGCGCGTGGCGCTCAAACTTCGCCGCTGTCTCCGCGTACGCGCTCGTGGGGCCGTTATATGCGATGCAGTTCGACGCCATCAGGGCAATGTCGGCCTTGAGCCCTTCCAGACGCAAGTCGTAGCTGTAGGCTCCCTCCAGTGCCTTCTGCGCGGCGGTCGCGAGATCGCAGCGTCGCGGGCAGACCTTCGTGTACGACTCCGCCAAGTACGGGTACGTCTCCAGGACGTCTACAGCAAAGATGTGGTGGTCCTCGGCCCGGTCAAGCGAGCGAACTAAGGCGGCGACGTCCGCCTCGTTGTACAGCTTCGGCGTCGTCGACATGATGCGTGCGGCGGTGGAACACCGGGAAAGGGGCACAGACCACCACGAGCACTGGGGAGGGGGGAGCGATACTCCAACGAAAGCGCTCGCCACGGCAACGAGGCGGCGGTGCACCGTCACACGCATGCACGTCGCGACGACTACACAGCCAGACGCGAGGCGGCTCCGTTTCTGCTGTTAGGAGGAAGGGGGGGGTGAAGAGGAGCGGGGCGTCCGAAAAATATGCGTGCTTGCAAGCGTAGAGGCGTTGTAAAGGACGGAGAGCGTTGGCGCGTGCGTGGATGGGCTGCGGGGAGGGTGGCGCCGCTGGGCCAATCACGCTCAAGCACGTTCACTGCTGCTCTTCCGGAGGGCGTGGGGATGCGGGCATGCAGATGTGTTGAGGCGTGTGCCAGTGGATTGGAGGGGGGAGGCAAGAAAGGGAAAGACGCGGTTGGACCGTGCCACCCGTCACAACAGACGTGAGGGTCATCATGAGGGTCGAGTGTGAGAGACGGAGGGCGCCAGAGGAGTAGCCCTTTTCCGCTGAAAAAGGGGCAGGAGGCAGTCCACCGAGAGCAGAGCTGCCTTCGCCGCGTTGGACAAGCAGCCGAGTCAGGCACACACGCACACACATACAGATATATGTAGTACGTCTCTGCTGTGGAATAGAGACCCATGCATGCGCTTGGCTGCCTGTGCGTGCGTCGAGGGAGGTTGGCCCGGCCCAGCGTTTCCATGATCGTACACCGACCCACCCAATCCACCTATTCTGGTTTGTGTGTATATATATGTGCGCTGTACATCTCACCTCCACACACCCTCGCGCCGCGCCGTCCTTCGGTTGCCGCCTTCCCTCGGATGGAATAGGGTTGCGCATACATCGCACTTACACGCACATCGACCAGCGCCATCCTACGGGCCGCAGCGCGCAGTCGGGCGCATTTCTGCGGCGGCGGCGATCGTGGTGGGGGGGGCGGGGGGCGCGCGTCTGTCGTTGACGGTTGGGGGGAGAGCAGCGACGGGGGAGAAGGGAGGTGATGCCATATTTTCAATGACAGTCCAGATCGTGTGTGCAGGCGCGCATGTGCACCTGCACGTTCCGCGGGAGGTGGGTGGGCGAAGGTCGAGAGTGAGCGGAGGGTATGATGCGCGGGAAAGGGGTGTGCGCAGGAGGACGGAAAGCAGAGGAAGGCACACACGCACGCACACACGTACACACACAGGCACCAGGTTCAGCGCCGTGGCAAAAGGAGGATGGACCTCTACAAATCCGTCACGATTACCGATACATGTGCACACACGGAGGGATAAGGACGCCCCGCCAAGGCACAACCAGCCCCCCTCCTCGTCCTCCGAAAGCACCGACGCACGCCAACACTTTGAGCGGCCATCATGACAATGGGGGCGAAGGGGGAGGGGGAGAGGGCACACGCGCCGCCGTGTCGCTGCCGAATGGACGCACGATAAAGAAAGGAGAGACGCGTGCGGCGTTTGCCTTCTCTCTTGCTCGGTGCCCCCCCCGACTAGCGAAACATCGGTCGCTTGTTCATGAAGGCCCACGTCTGCTCGTACACGGCCATCGCCACCCCCGAAACGGGGCCCGCCTTGATGAGCGAGGCGGCCAAACCCCTGTAGAGGAGAGCGGGCTGGCGCAGCACCGAAAGGATAGCGTGTGCCTGTCGTGCCTGCACCAATGTCTTGATGGTGTCCAGCGGGAAGAGGAGCCCCCAGGTAGCCATGGAGGCGACTGCGCCAGAGAGGAAGGCGCTCATGTTTGTCTTTCGCGAAGGGCGGGTCGTCGTTGTCGTCTCTGCAGCGGTGCTTGCGGACGGCGGCTCGAAGAGAGGATGCTCGCGCAGGAGTGCGTAGAGGCCGAGGTACATGCCGGCAAAGCACACGTCCTTTGCCACGTTGTACCGAAAGCCACGGTAAAAACCGAAGAGGCCCTCCCGGTGGTAGATACGTCGCGTGCACGTCCAGGCGTTTCGCGTGTCCATGGCGGTCTGGCACTGTGTCTGTATCTTAATAACGTGCATAGGGCACCCAATCAGCGTCCCCACGCCACCCGCCACGGCACCGCATACGAAGCTGTTGCTGCCGATCCTTACCAAGCCACCATGTGCGCCGTCGCGCGCAGCGTCCCAAGCGCCACCCGCACCATCTCTAGCTGCTCGGTCAGCGCCGTTGCAGCTTTCCGGCGCGTTCCTGGCGAAGGCACGCATCCAGTCCCACAAGGCGAACTGCAGGCTGCGCTTGGCGCCTTCCATTAGCAGTGGAGGAGCCACCCCGCGGTAGAGGCTTCTTGGACCCTCTGCCGTGGCCATCGACCACATCGTGCCAACGGTAGATCGGCACGTGTGAGGCCCGCCTGCCTGCATGCGAACCTTCGCGGTGTCAAGTGGGTGACCGAGCACCACGGTGGTAGCGCCCTGCGCCGCACCGGGGACGAGCGCTACGAGAGACGTCTTCATGAGGTGCAGGAGTGCCCACTCTCGCTCGTCCACCTGTGGCACGACGGAGGTCGGCCAGGAGGGGCTGGCCACGACCATCTCCGACTTGCCGGCGGGTCTTTCAGCGAGAGAGGGGTGACGCTGCACGGAAAGATCAAGTCGATGGCGCTTGAGTGGAAGGGGGGAGGGACTCTCTGCAGCCGCCGGGCGGTAGCAGCGCGTCGGCAAGTTTCCAGAACGTCAGTAGGTGGTGCCAACGCGCCACACACGGCGCGGTGCGCAGGGGTATACGAGCAAGAGAGGGAGGCAGTGAGCGGAGGAAGTGATGCATGGCGCCCGTCGACTGTATGCCTGCATGCGTGCGCTACTTGAGAGAGATAGGCCCCCGGGCAGCCGCTGGACGAGAGGAGGCGGCACTGCAGGTGAAGACGATCAAAGAGCCCTTCGTGGTTTGGTCTTCGGCCGCGCGTGTGTGTGTGGGCCCTCCCGTCATCGAAGGAGGGGGGAGACGTCGTGGGGAGGTCAAAGTAAGGGCCGCAGCACAAAGGCCGCCACCCGCTGCATCCTCGCCACGGCACGCACAGATTGATCGACCCACTAAAGACTTACGGCGACCGTCTCGACGGATGCGGCCAGCAAGGGAGGATGGGAGCCATGAGAGAGCACCGTTGGGGAGAGAAAGTGCGTGCGTGCGGGGGTGCAGCAGGGATGACACCCACGAACGTCCTGTTCTCCGTCCCTCTCTGTCTCTGTGCGGGACTGTTGAATCACGTCACGCCGTACGCTGGGCACAAACGTGATGAGGATGGCAGGTGGTCGCTCACCCACGCAAGCGCGCGAGCCAGGTGTGCCTGAGAGGCGTCTGCATGGGAGTTACCCGACACACCTAGACGACGCGTGCGCATTTTCGTGTGTGCACCGTTGAGCTAGGCAGCACAGAGAACCACAGAGGGAGAAGGGGGGGGGGGCGCACATGCGCACCTATGCCAGAGAGCAATCGACCAGAGGGCGGCGAAAGGCGAAGAGCAGAGCGGCGAGAGGGGAGGGGGCAGCGAGGGGCAGTGTGCGCGCAGGACAGAGACGCCGCCCGGCGACAGCCTCTCCCCCACCTCTCTCAGCGGCTCCACGACCGCATGACTATGTACAGGGTTCAGCTCCAGAGTAAGATAACAGAGGCTCACAAGAGGATTTCGCGCACGAGGGTGCGCTAGCAGAGAGCGGCGCACGCCTTCATCGGCTCACGACGTATGGCTTCACAACCCAGTCGCTGTGGCTCTCCGTACAGCCAGGGCACGTTATGGGGAGGACTTGACCGTCCTTGTCGCGATCCATGTCCACGAGTTCTCCATTCACGTCTACGCGAAGCAGGCGACGACCGCAGCGGCCGCAGTAGTAGGCGCGACGCTGCACTGAGGACATGGCGGAGATGACAGAGACGCTGCGGTGCTGAGTTGCAAGGGCGGACAGAAACCCTACGCGGTGGGTTGAGCAGCTGCCTGCCACCACCGAAGACGCCGTCTCCACTGCGGCGCCGGACTGTCCTGCAGCGCCTGTTGCCTCCGCGTCCTTCACGCGCAGCGACCGCTGGCTGGGGAGCGGCACAAGGTAGCGATTGGAGAGCGTGGTCGGGAGGTTCATGTGATTGCCTTCCTCGCTGAACGGCGTCGACGGCTGCCACGACATGTGGCTCAGCTTGCAACGCGGACACGTCATCGGGAGAACGTTGCCAAACGCGGAGGCCGAGAAGGGAAGGGGAGCGCCATTCTGATCCATCGCTAGCACGTGGTAGCCGCACAGCATGCAGCGCCACGAGACGTTTTTGCGCTGACGATAGAGCGACGTCACGTTGGTTGCTGCCGCCGCCAACGGGGCACTGAGGGATGCTGCAGAGACATCACTCATCACCTGCGCACTGGAGCTGGCACCGCCACCAACGGCGCCGGGCAGTTCCGCCGACGTGAACGACAGCGTGTGTGGCACACGCTGGCTCTGATTGTGTAGCGCGGCCAAGGACGCCAGCGTCCCCAGCTGCCCGGAGGAGGCGAGGGATGATTGATTGGTGGTGGTGGTAAGGGACGACGCCTTCTTGATCGACTCCCCGGTCCCATCGGCGGCTACCGAGGCGAACACGGCCGGCAGTGACGCCTCATGTCCGTAAAGCTCGGACACCCAAGAGAGACCCTCCGCGGACCGCTTGCCGCGCGAGACCTGAGGAAGGTGGTGTGTGTGTGTCTTTGTGTTCGCGGCAGAGGTGGCTGCGGCCATCGGAAACTTGTTGCACAGCACTCCGCTGGCGATTGTCGGCCTTACCGAGACACTCGTGGCGGTGGCCATATCTCTTCTTCACCTTGAAGACAAAACGGACGACCTCTGAAGTAATGTGCTGCCCCGCGTGTGTGCTGCGGGCGGTCGGCGAAGACGTGCAGGCGGGATAGAGAGCAGAGGAAGATTGAGGATGGGCCACGCGATGCTGTCAAGGCCCCCCCCCTCCCCCCAGGCGTACGCGTCTCCGTAGGAGGAGAGGAAAGGGGAGGGGCTGGCCACATTGAGAAGCACGTGCACCGTACGCCTGTGCAGATGTATGCGGGTGGGTCCGATGAACCACGTCGGGAGGGGGTGGGTGGGTGGGTTCTCCCCCCTCGCTTTCCTCGCTTGCTTCGCGGAAGGAGCGGGCCTGTCGCACATGCCGTCAGCGGCGATGTCGGTGGGACGCGCGCGCGTGCTTCCCGCCACCATCCACCCGCCGACATCGTAAGAGGAAGTAACGGAAGAAACGACGCGCCCGCGCTATTTGTACATATTGCAGCGCAACGGAGAAAAAAGTGCGCGTCGGCGGCGCTCGCACCTCGGAGACGTCGAGGCCGATGCACGCACAAACACGCACGTGGGCTCATGCGCGTGTGCAAACACTCGGTGCACGTGAAGCGGGTAGTGAAGGGTGTGGGAGGGTGAGGGAAACGGCCATCACACACGGGGAAGCAAAGCAAGGTGTCCAGCGAGGTGATGCTCCGACAGAACAGTTCATGCACCGAGCCCCTGGCGTGGCACACCGCTTCTCCACCTTGACCGACGACGTCGACGCCGCCGCCCCCGTCATACCTCGACTGTGGCAGCAGCAGCAGCAGTAGCAGTAGCAGGGTATCACGCCCATCTCTGCCACTTTACGCCGCGTGACCCTTGGCGTTTGTGGATGGCCGCTTGGGCACCGCGCCTTCTGCGTCCCCGCCCGCCTCGTCAGCGAGTCGCACCGACGCGCTTGTCAGGTGTGGCAGCTCCAGCGCGCAAACATACGGCTCCGCGGCGCCATGCGGTCCACAGCCCCCAACGAGGTACACAATGCGCTGACTTGAGACAGCCACGGCAGCGTGGTGACGCTGCAACACAGAAGCCGCCGCCTTCGGTAGCTCTAGCCGAACCCAGCGAATCTTCACCACTGGCACCGCCGTGCTTGCGCTGTCCGCCGGCGTGCCAGCAGGCAGCTCTGCAAGCTCTGCGCCGGCGCCGCTCATTACCTGCATCACCCACGCGTCAGCGCATACGGCGCCTTCGGCGTCGAGGCCGCCGACAACCAGTACCTCGCGCTGCACAACATCCGCGACGGGGCCGCGGTGGCGGCTTGTCGGTGAGGCAGTACCAGGGATCGGCACTGCTGCGACAGCCACTGCGTACCGCGCGCAGGGTACGGCGCCGCCTCCCACCACACGCACCGGAAGCCACGCGCCGAGCTTGGCATCGTAGACGGCCACATCCTTTAGCGTGGTGAGTGTTGCGGACGCGGGGGCAGACGCATCGAGAGCGGCAGGGGAGCCCTTCCCGTCCTTGCCAGATGCACCACCACGCTTACCCGGTGACAACGCGCGCATCGCGGTAACTTTCCTCGCGCGGGCCCCCTTGCCAGCCGACGCGCCAGCGGCCGCTGCACCGGCGTCGTCTGCTTGCGTATGGACTTGTCGTCCACTCACAACCACAATGTATCGTTGGTTGAGGCTGCACGCGCCGTGCGCGGCCCGCGGCGGCGGCGGGCCAAGGGCCGGCGGCAACCTGGGTGTCGTGCTCGTAGGCTCGGGAACTGCTGCCTCCCTACCCTCGGCGGTTCTGTGCTCCCCGCCTGCCTGCTGCTTCTCATCCAAGTTCCCAGACGCGCCGTCGATCTCCTCCAGCGCTGCGGCGGTGCCTTGCTGCGTCTCGCCCCCGAAGCGGAGTAGCCGACCCTGCACACACGTGACGGTATGGTGACTGCGGGAGCTGCTGGTAGCCGCGGCAGATGACGGTGGAGGTGTGAAGCTGTTGTCTCCGTTGGCGCCGTCCGCGAACGCGCGCACTCCGGCAATACGGCAAGCACCGCTCCAGCCACCGTCGGCGTACATCACTGACGGCCCGTCGGCACCGTTCTCCGATGGCCATGAGGCCCACCAGGAGGCAAAAAGCGGCCAGTCGTGGTCTTCCGCAGCGCCGGCGTTTGCGCCGCGGATCGCGTCCTGCTGCACTGCCCACCGTGCTGCTCCCGCCTTCCATGCGCGTGCCACAGCAGCATGCGCTTTGATAGCGAAGGTGTTCATTGCTGTCGGCACCGACGTGTACTCCCATAGTGGAGCTGGAGCCTGTTCCACTGCGTGTGGTCGGTGGCACGGAGTGCCACCAACGACGCAGAGCACTGACTCACTAGGCGACAGCATTGCCGCGTGGCCCCACCGCGCGCCACCCATCAAGCACTCCTCCTTACTGGAGGCATCGGCGACGGTTGTCGCTGTCCACGCTGACGGTGCGGTGACCTCCACAACCAGCGGTGGACCGCTGAGGTCTTCGCCGTACAGCGCCGGTGGCCCACTCGCCGCTGCTGCTGCCGCCTTTGCCTTGCTGCTCGACAGCTTGGGCATGAACACGGAGAGCCGTTCGTCTAACGTTAAATCTGCGTGAGCGGCGGAGAGAGGGGGAGGGGGCGACGTCACGCGGCAGAGTCCGTGCTCGCTTGAGGGAAGTGAGGTGCGCAGAGGACCTCTGTAGGAGTGTCCGTTGTCCCGAGTGGGGGGGGGCGGCACAACTGCTTGTGTGCTTGCGGAGGAGGTGGGCGGGAGATGGGGGAGGGCCCTGTGCGTGCGCGTGCATTCGGGCGTGCAACGCGGATGCAGAGCAGGCGAGGAACAGAGAAGAGCGGCAAGGATGTCGGAGGAGGGGATGGTGGAGGAGTTGCCCAGCATCAAGAAAATATTTCAGCGGTTGGGCCTCCCCACCTCCTCCGAGAGTGGAAGGCCCGCGCGTGCATGCGTGTGCGTACGTGTGCGGGAAAGGGGAAGGGGAGGGCACAGTGACACGCATCTGTGTGCGCTTATCGGCTGTCGAGCGGGGCTGGATGTGGCCTGAGGTGTCGGTGAAGAGGAGAGGGCAAACTCCTGAGACATGCGCTGACACACAGAGGCACAGAAGGGGAAAAGCAGACAGAAGAGGAGGAGGAAGCGCTCAAGCGAGCGGCTTTCTATGGACTTACCTACGCTGAAACAGAGCTTCTAGGGGAGGGTGGCGGCGGTGGTGGTGGTGGTGGGGGGGGGGGTTGGGACACATGCTCGGTTAGGATACGTCTTCGCTTAGAGCTACACTCGAAAAAGGGCAGCCGTGGGCACTATGCGCGTGTGCATGCGCCGCTCCTCACCGGCTCCTCAGCCGCACCAATTTGCAGACGTGCAGAAACACACAAGTATATATCGACACAAGTGGTGCGCCTCCAGTCCATGCTCAAGGGGTACTTAAGGGGTTGTCCATGGAGTCCAGCAGCTGCAGGACGGACTCTGGCAGGTAGGAGGCGGCGTAGTTGCCCAGTCGACCCACATGAGGGGGAATGAGCACCGGTAGTAAGTACTTTTGGCCATCCACCTCGACCTCCTCCATGTACGCACTTTGGTACGTAGACGGGAGCGCCGTGCGCCTCTGTGCTACCCGTACGTCAGGCGGCAGCAGCGCTTCACAGAAAGCATGCGCGAAGTGGATGCAGTTGTGTTTCACGAGGTGATACTTGTTGCCCTGCCACGGATCACACTGCTCAAGCCTGGCAACGAGCTCCCGCACTTCTAGCGCGCTCAGCTGTGTCTGCCCGACAAAGAACTGCTCACGGAAAATGTGCGGCGGCGAGTGGCGAGGCTCGACGACACGGACGCCGCTGCCCTCCTCGCAGCGGCCGTACTGGTACTCCTTGTCGTACACCTGGATACCAGCGTGGTGCACGCCAAGGCCGACCGGCCAAAGCCAAGAGTTGGACTTCATAATGTCGTACACGTTGACGAAGACAGCGTTGGGCTGGCGAGCTGCGTCCTCGTAGCCCGTGGAGGTAACTGGCACGTCCGACTTGCCGGCGCTAGCCGAGAGGGTTGTAACACCGGATTTCGTGGCGTCCATTGCTACAGGAGTCGTCTCTCGCCCTTAAAGATCTGGAAGAGAGAAGCGGAGAGAGCAAGAAGCAGAAGAAGGCGCAAATACGTGCGCGTGTTGGACCGAGCCGCAAGAACAGTTGACCAGGTAGAGTCCGGCGTCGGTCTCTCGGAGATGGAGTGTGGGGGTGTGGGGGTGATGCGTACGCGGCACAGAGGAGAAACACCCAGTCTACGTGAAAGGCTCGCACAGACACAGAGTATATCGGAGTTCGATCGTCCGTGAGAGAGGTGCTTTCCGCTGGGCAAGTGGGGAGGCTGATGCGAGGAGTAATGACGTGTGATGGGTATGGGCGGGGTGGTGGGCAGGAGGTGGGCAGGAGTAGAGCGCGTGCAGATGCATGCCGAGGCAAACGAAGGAAGAGACCGCCTGCGACAGGAAGAGAGGACAGACATCGCGGAGGTACCCTCTGAGCATGCGCGTCCTCGCACGTGCCCTCCCCTCATTCCTCCTCTGCACACACAAGCACACGTTTATGCCAATGTCCAAACCGGAGAGAGAGGGTGGGGGGGGGGGAGGTGCGCGGGGCGTGCCATCTTAGCCGGACCGGCAACGACACAGCCCTTTACAACTTGCACTGGCTTCTTCGACTCGATGGCCATCAGCGTCATTCCTCCATCCAGCGAGACACACACACCCGTCACGGTGGACGCGGACGCACGCACACGCTTGCTGAGGACACGGAAGAGGGAGGAGATCGAGGAAGGGAACGGGTGAAAGACGAAGTCGAGGAGGGGTGCTTGCAGGCGCAGGGCTCCAGCATGGGCGACGCAAGCCCCACGAGCGAGCACGCAAAGATGAGAGAAAAAATGCAGCCGCAGCCGCAGCAGCGGCCGAAGCAGCGGCACGCACACACACAAAGATTGAGAAAGGCGAAAACGTAAGTAAGGAAAGGGTGCAAGCAGCGTGACGAGCGAAACGGAGCAGCAGCGGAGCCACTGCCATATCGCATGCACGCGGGGGGGGGTGCACACTGTGGAACTAAAACACGCACGCACGCACACATCGACTTATTAGTCTCCTGTGCTGTTCACATGGCCCTCATGACGATGGGGGCGAAGGGGGAGGGCACACGCGCCTCCGTGCGTGGTGTCACAGGGTCCAGTGTCCTCCTCCTCCCCTTATATCCCTACCAATGCCGCACCCTCCTCTGGTGGTGACAGGGCCAAGCGCCTACGACGCAGTGGCTGAGGGAGGGAGGGAGGGGAAGGGGAAGGGGAGGGGGTTGGGGTGGCGTGTCGCTGTGGAGCGGACGCACGATGAGGGAAGAAACACGATACATTATACATCATCGCTGTGCACATCAAGTCGGGTCGTGTCGATGCGTAAGTGCACGTCTGCCATGATGTGCATCGGTAGCAGGGCATATCCTAAGAGAACATGAGCAGCAGCAAGGGAGTTGACAGATGGAGGAACGATCTGTGCTCTGACCTACGTGTCAACACACACACACACACAAACACATGTGCGAAGAGGCACACCGCTACCCGCCCTTGTCATCATCAAGACGACCACCATCAGCTCCACGAAAAAGCAACAGTGAACGAGGGCACACGTCGATGCAAAGGGCGTGGAGAGGGAGATGAGAGGACGGAAACAGCGTGAGGAGGAGGGCGGCGATCAGCGCACAGGCCTGAGTGCATAAGAACATGTGCATAGATTTACAAATTCAGAGGCGTGTGTGTGTGCATGTCTCACGTGACGCTCGCCCCCTCTCCTCCACACAAGACACACGCACAACGCTCGCCGACTACTAGCATCCGCTAAAGACCTGTGCGGGTGTGGGGCTGCGGTGCTGGGGTTGTGCTTCGATTCGCATTGGGATCCGCAGCGGTGGGCTGCTCTCGCTCCGGGGGCACCTCAGACATGCTGAAGAACGAGCTTTCAAGTCGGTCGAAGTTCCGCATGGAAGATTTCGGCAGGTAGTGCGCTGCATACCGCGCTAGCCGGTCGACGTGGCGCGGTATGAGCACCGGCACCGAGTGCCGCATTCCGTCCACCTCGACCTCCACCATGTGCATCTTCTGCGACAGTCCCGCCTCCTCCACCCGTCGCGCCTGCTCCACGCGTACTGCGGGCGGCAGGAGCGCCTCGCAAAATGCTCGAGCGAAGTCGATGCAGTTGTGTTTCACGAGATGGTAGTTGTTGCCCAGCCACTCCACCTTGTCCGAGAAGGCCACCACCAGCTTCTCCACCTCGGACGCGCTCAGCCGCGTCTGACCGAGGAAGAACTGCTCCCGGTACGTGTGCGGAGGCGAGTGGCGAGGCTTGACACTGCCGATGCCTTTGCCGATGGGGCGATGACCATACTGGTACTCCTTGCTGTACACCTGCACGCCGACATGATGCGCGCCCCACCCAATGGAGCACAGGAGCGTGCTGCTGCCGTCCACATCGTAAACATTGAGAAGGACGGCGTTTGGCTGGCTCGCGTCGCGCACCTCCTCTATCCACCCAAGCGGGTTCAGAGAATGGCGCTCCTGCGTCGGCGGAGCGCCATCCCCGTCATCTGCACTAGCCCCGTCCATGGTTGCTCCGGCCACGGCAGGGTACGTTAACAGCCCCTGTGCAAGGGGAGAGGGCGGGCCAATGTGGGGAGCAGTAGAGAACACAAGAGCCGGCGCGGCACGACTAAAGATCTGCGAAGCACACAGCCGGCTGCCAGGAGGTGTTGCTCAACGGATGCCCGGAAGAAGAAGATACGTACCGGTGCTGCTCACAGGATCCGCATGCGCGTGCGTGTGTGTGTGTGTGTGGAGGGAGGGAGGGAGGGAGGGTTGGTGGTCGTAGCTGCAGTCTCCGCGTGGTCAACACGAAGCCAAACAGAGAATGGCGCCCCCCTCCTCGCGCCCTCACTCTCCTTCCACAACCGACACCGCGAACACGCAGATAGAGTGGCGAGCTGAATATGCGGGCCGCAGGGGCAAAGGACAGGAGCACGGGAGCACAGGAGGGGAGACGACCACAGAGGTCCGTGCGCCTCCCCGATCGCCTGTGTGCGACTAGGTGCCTGCCCCCTCCCTACCTGAAGCACGCGCACGCCGGTCACACGTGAGGGCAATACTTCAGCACAGGAAGGATGGGCGGCCGAAGAAGGGAGAGTCACCTGTATGTGTGGATGTGGACAAATGTGGGTGGTTGCGCGACGAGTGGGGGAGGGAAGGTAGTAGCCTCGTGGCAAGCATGATCGCACTACTTCGTCAGTGTCGTAGCGTCGCCATGCAGTTGTGTCGGTAGAGAGCGCGCGCCTGCATGTACGAAGTGCGCCGGGTTGGAGTTTACACCTTGATGCCGCTCTCGTGAGGTCGCAGTCTCTGAGAGAAAGGGAAGGAGGGCAAGCATAACCCGGGCGACGTGCCTGCGCTTGTGATCGTCACCACTTCCCGTTAGAAATAGATGTAGTCGAGTCGCTCGCATGTCGTGGTGGGTCCTCGCACCTGCGCAGTTGACAACCAGCGACGGCCCTCCCTCTCTCTTCCGCAGAACATGCAGACACACACGGACACACATATGAGCACATGCCGGTGCAGCGCCGTGAATTGGAGGGGCGTGCAGTGTGTGTGTGTGTGTGTGTGTCTGTGTGTGACAGTGCAACTTCATGCGTGACAGCGTGCCGGGCACACTATCGGAGGAGCGGAGAGACCGCACAACATGTGAAGAAGCAGCGAGGACCTTCGTCAGAGGGCAGCATCTCCCGCCCTTTCCTCTGCTCACACACGCACATGCACGGAGCGGCTGAGAGGGGGGGGGAGTACAGCGCTGCTTGTCGTGTCCCTCCTCCTGACCCTCCATCCCCATGCAAACCTTCACAAGTCATCGTCGTCACTGTCTATGACGACAACCTCAGCCGCCTCACGTCGCTGAGCCTTTGAATGACGCACGGCGTCGTTGGCGGCACTGGAGGTGGGGCCGGCGCCACTAGTGCTGCCTCGTGCATCCCCCTCGTCGGCGTCCACGACTACAACGCCGCTAGTGATCGGTGCGTCACCACCACGAAGGCGCCGCCGCCCAGGAGCAGTCGATGTACATGCCGGTCGTAGATGGGGCCATGCAGAGGCGGCTGCAGCGTCAATGCCGCCGAGCGAGTCGGTGTTACGCACGGCGTCACTGCTGAGCGTGGGCCACCTGGTAATCCACTGCTGCGCTTGCGCCACCGCTGTCCAGTATGCTTGCGCACACCAGGTGGCGCTCGGTTCGGACGACAGCGACGTGCCCTCTCGTTCTGCTGGCGAGCGCAGTGCGAGCGCTGCCACGTTGACAAAGTTTTCCGCTGGCGTGACAGCCCCCGCATGAAGAAGGGTGCAAGGCAGTGAGGAGGTAGAGGAGAATGCAGTGGACCCGATGCTGCCGCAGTGGACCCAGCGCTGACCGCCCTCAGCGGGTCGAATCGCGTCCCCCTCATGTTCGGGCTCGTCACTCAGGACACCAAGCGACACAAGCTCGGAGAACGACTCGTGGTTTCGTAGACCGTGCAGTGTGGCCATGATGGGCCACCGGGAGACGACTTGACGCAGCGCAGCAGCTCGACGGCACACAGGCGCAAGGACGTCTGCTTGGGCCACCGCTGTCAGCGATTCTCTCGTCGACCCGCCATGAGGGATCTGCTCTCCACCTCCTCGAGCGATCACCGTACTATGCTCTAGAATATGCACGATGTACCGGACATGAACAGGTATGCCGCAGACCCAGACCATGAAGAAGATGTGGCTCTCTACATCCTTTACGGTCCACTGCGCCACCCGCTCTGGTGTGAGGCCCTGCATGAGCACCGGACTGGCTTCATCCGGCGGAGAGGGCAGGATGACGACATCACTGGCGGCTGCGGCTGCGTCAAACTGGGGAGGCAAACTATTTCGCATTGTTCAGCTTCTCCTCCTCCGACAAGTTTCCCTGTTCCTGCCGTTCAGCCCACGTCGAAGCGCCTCTGCATCGCCGAGAAGTTGCTCGGCGATCGCCACGCTCTCGGTGACGGCGCACATCATGCGGGGAGAGGGATGGAGAAGATGTAAAAAGGCAGAGCAGAGTGCGGGATGGCGCGCAGTTATCATGGCAACACTCCGAGGACATGGCATAGTGGTGACAGACAGCGCCTGCCAACCACGTCGCCCGTGAAAGCAGGAAGGTGGTCGGTGGCGACGTGGGCGAGGGAGGTCGGATGGCAGCAACGACGGGAGCGAAAGAAGAGGGGGAAGGGGGGGGTAATGGCAGAGGGGAGGGATGGGAGTGCTCCCACGCACACGCTCAGCCGCACCCCCCCGCTTTATCAGCTCCCGTCTGTCTGCCGTACAGCCTGAGCGTCCCTTTCGGCTACGCCACTCCACGCATCTCCGAGGACGAAGGTGTTTTTACATCACGCGCCCTCCTCTGCCTCAACGCCTCCCTCGCCCCTCACGCACCGATGCAACAAGTAGCTGTTACAAAGTGCACGGGGGGGGAGTAACAGAGGTTAGGCACCATCGTGTTCGTCTCTGTGCGCCTGCCTCCGGTGCACAGACCTTGCATTGACTGTACTGGTACTATTGTTCCAATGGACTACGCGACCCTTTCAGTGAACTCGTGTGCGCTGATGCCTGGATGCGCTGCCGGCGGTGGTGCCACTACCCTTACCCTTCGACGTCACCAGTGACCCATCTTGCCTCAACGACCCGTTCCTTCCACTCGTTGCCCGCCCCTCTCGCGCGCGGCGACGGTGGGGAGTGTCGGGAAAGTCAAGGGGGAGGTTATGGAGAAATGAGAAAGCACTGCGAAGGCGGGTAGAGTATACGGGGGTGGGGGTGGCAGCAGAATGCCCACCGCACGTACAACGTCAGCAACGCGAGCAGCCAATGCGCCGGCACCGTTCCACGACGAGGGAGTTCGAACAAGCGCACACGAATCACACAAGAAACGAAAGGATAGCATGAACTTTACATTGAGTAGGGGGAAGGCGAAAATATGGCGCAGTGATGCACGCCGCAGTTGCATAATCAACCGAAAAGTTGGGCGTGCGGGAGAGCGAGCAGGTGTGCGTGCGTGTGTGTGTGTGGGGGGGGTGAGGCTGTGGGCCTCATGGGAGGCCAACTCAAGTCATTGAAGAGGAGGTACGGCATGGTAAGCCCCTCGCAAGAAGGGCCGGGTCAGTTTGGTGCAACCTACACTGCACCGTGTTCCATCCCCTCCACCCCAACGCATAGTTTCCCTCCCTCCTCCGTCTCTCTCGCACGCGTAACAAATGGCGTCACACGCGTGCGCGAAAATACAGCCAAGGGCGTTTGCGAGTTTACATAGAACACCTCGAGGCGGCCACACGGCGTGGGAGGTGGTTGTGGCGATGGCGCGCACAGCGCGTACACCGCATTCACTACTTCATCCACATGTGCATTTCCCCGCCGACGTGATGCTGTCGCAGTCTCGTCTCCGCCGATCCACTCGCCTACTGCTCTCACTTCGCAGGGACTCAGTCGACGGGCGGGTGCCTGAGAGAGAGCGAGATGCAGAAGAGGAGCACACGAGCCAGCACAATGATGGGTGGCCCAGAGAAGTGTGGGTAGGCTAACGACCGCCACATCGCGAAGTTTTCCGGGGAGGGGGGGGGGGGCTTTCAGCTTTCATAGGCTAAAATGAAAGGTTGTAGCCCCGTGCACCACATCACCGTGTCTGTACATCATCCGTAGAGCGGCCGGCGCACTTACGCCTCGATCTGCGCTGGCGCAGGGACGGCGCCGTCCGCCGCGTTTAGTGAAACCGCCGCAGGAGCGGCGATGGCGGCCGCGCTGACACCGCGTACCAGCGCCTCCTGCTCCTGCTCCACGAGAGCTTTGGCCTCCGCGATGCGTGCCTTCTTCTGGAAGATCTCGTGCTCTTCACCTTCGACGTACTTCATCGAGCGATTCACGAAGCGGGTGCGGGCCGCGACGGACTCGTAGCCGAGCTCCTGCAGGGGGTGCACAAACGGCTTCTCGGTGCGCTCGCACGAGGCCAACACTAGCTCCTCGACAGACTCGAACACCTGCTCACCGGCGTCCTGTGTGGCGTGCAGGGCGTTAATGACCCCCTCCACCGCCTGCGCCTGGGCCAGCATCTCCGCCACCTCCTCGCAGTAGTGCTTGAAGTTGGGGTCGAGACTGTCCATGGAGCTGTCTCGGTTATGTTGCGCAAGCCGGGCCTGGCGCTCCAACGTGTCGAGGCGGTGCGTCTTCTTCACCGTGAGCTCTCCACACACGAACACAAACGCGCGGTAGACCTTGAGGAGCTCGTCAGACTCGTGGTCAATAATGGCGTTGAGAGCCTTCTCCGCGTCCTCGTGGGGCAGCTTTTCCACCATGGTCTTCACGTACTTCTCCATCTCACGTATTACAGGCTCGCATCCATTGCAGTACTCAAGGCACCGCCGCAGTCGCTGCAGGTGCTGGTCCCCTATAGTGACGAACTCCTCGTACGCCGTCACGCGCTTCGCCTCTTCCTTGACGGCCTCGACCACGTCCTGCGTCATGACCCGCTGCTGCTCCATCACCCTCCGCAGCTCCGCCGCCTTCTCTAGTATTTCGTTCACTAACTGGACCTTGTGCTCCACAACGGAGCCGAGCGATGCCTCCATCTTCCTCTTCTGATTCTGGAAGGCGGTCTTCGCCGCCTCGTGCGTGGCGGCCTCGCGCGCACGCGACTCTTGGCACCTCTCCAGGTCCGCCCTTACTGCAGACTTGATGGCATGCTTGTGGTCGCTGAAGGCCTTCACGGCATCATCGGCGTCCTCGCGCAGCTTCTGCAGGCGGTCAGCAAAGTGCACCACTTCGCTGTCCTCCTCTGTGGAGCTGAGAAAGTGGAGGCGCTTCACGTAGGAGACGAGGTACTCGTAGCGAGCCGCGATGAGGTGGCGGTGGGCCCGCTCCACCTCGACGACGTCGCCGTGGCTGAGGGCGGTGTCGTAGACGGCCTGGGCCTCGTCCACCTTGGTCACGTACTTGTGTTGCTGCTCATCCATCTCTGACAGCTCATCCTTGATCTCCGCGGTGGGGTCAACATGCTGGATGTCATGCAGCGCCGCCAGCGTCTCGGAAAGATCGATGACGGAGGTTTTTGGGACGTGCGGCTTGATGACGCTCAGGCTGTCCTTCACCACGAGGTAGCGACCCCGCGGCAGATCCTTGTTGGTCAGCTGGCACAGGGCGTTTGCGAAGGCGTTTGCGTCCAGTGCCGGAAGCGTGCACAGGTCCTCGATCTCCTCCGGTGTCACGCGCTGTTCGCACTCCCCCATGAAGCGCGCCTCATCCCAGCCAGCAGGGCGCTCGTGACGGTAGCGCTCATGCAGCTTCGCGGCGGCTTCCAAAATGCGCTCGCCGTTGAGCGCCAGCGATGACAGGCGGCCTTCCGTGTACGTCACGAAGTTGTCGGCGATGGTCAGGCCATTTTCCGCAAGCTCGGCAATGGCAGCGATGCAGCGGTGATTCTCGACATTCTGCACGTCCCGTGACGGGTACGTGGGCAGGACGATCGCGCTGCTGCTCATCATGGTGTCGTCCTTCTCTATATATGACGGTCGCGTGTGTGCGCGGTGTCTTGTGGGGGCGCACGAGGAGGCGAGCGAGAGAGGGACCGGAGGGTGGTGCGGGTTTCTACTGTGGACACAGACGCGAGAAATACACACACACACACAGAGAAAGGCAAAGTGCGACAGTGCTGAGTGATGGTACACAAACCAGCAGGAGAGCCACCAAGCGGTCGGGTGGGTGTGCGTGTGGGGGTGTGGAGGAGGAGGAGGGGGAGGGGCTATCGGCACATAAACATGTGGGCGGGCCGTACGGAGTGCAGTAGAGTGAAGGGGCAGGCAAGGTGGTGGTGATGGTGGTGAGGACGGAGGCAGAGACGCATCTGCACGAGTTCAAGTCGCCGATTCGCACACACGCATGTGCGATGTGTGTCAGCAACCTGAGCGCGACATGCACGCTCAGAAGAACGCGGTGGGTGCCGGCGTGCAGCCATTATGCCTGTGGTGAGACAACTTTGTGTCACGCAGTGGGCCTACACATCGTTAGCTCCACGACGGCACTTTCGTTTCACTTCAACGCGGGTGTATTTTCTCTGCCGTACAGCACGCGCTGAGCGCCACACCACGCCCCACCACCGAGCCCTGCCTCAAGCTCTACTGCCCCACCCCCACACAGCCGCTCCTCGGCATGCCGGTCGCCAGCCCCGGTGCATCCCCCCTCTCGGGGTGGCACGCGGGCTCCTCCCCCACACATCCGTGGGCCGTGCGAGGGCCGGGTGAGGCGTACGCTCGAGTCGCCCTGACACGTTTTGCCCATCGTATGGATGGCACAGACGTGTTCACTGCCGTCGGCCGCCCCGACGCACCGTCGTCACCCCAGGGCCGGACCCTGTCACCGCCGGAGGTGGGCTCTACATTGGCAGGGATAGAAGGGGCGGGGGTGAGGGGGGAGGGGTGCACCGGGCCCTGAGGTACCACGCACTGAGAGGTGTGTGTCCGTGCCCTCCCGTCATCAGGAGCACGGAAAAGCGCAGATGGGGTTTGCACAGGTTGAGAGTGATGGTGAGGGTAGGAGGGGGCCCGTCGTTTCTGGCGGTGCCCACAAGCAAGAAAGATAAAGCGGAAGTAAGCATCCACGCACCCACATGCACGTGCGCGCACCCGCATGGGCCGAGTGCGCGCCGACACAGTCAAGCACGGAGGCGACGGTGGTGGGCGTGGCGAGTGTCCACGTAAACACAAGCGAGAAACACAAAGCAGAGATATGAGCGAGCCGCAGGCGGGCACGCGCGCATGCGTAACCGCCACCCCCTTGCCCCTGCTCGCTCTACCAAGAAGCCATGATGGGCCAGAGTGGGAGAGGCAGGGCGTGATGAGAGAGAAATAGAGGGAGGGAGGGAGGAGGTGCGGCATGCCGTGTGTCGGGACGGCGTCCGCGTGCAAGAGACACCGTTGAACTCGCTTGCAGACTCGCGTGCACTGCATCCTGCTGTGTCACTGCGAACACTTCCGGGTGTGTTCTCCTCTCCTCTCCGGCCCATCCTTGTGCAGTCGACCTAACCATGTCTGCGTTGTGCTTTTAGTCGGCAGACCTTGAATTCGCATCAGGGCGTTGCTTCTGCGCCTTCTTCCGCTGCGCATCCGAGACGAGCCGGTCGTCAGAGTCATCGGGCTGCATGCAGTAGTACCAGAGCACCGCCAACCCGGTGCCGATGACGAGGGCGCTGATGGCGGCGATCAGGAGGATGTAGAGCGGGTCGAGCGGCTTCTTGTACTCGTGCGCGTTGGTGGGTGGCTCGGCGAGGTCCGTGAAAGAAACATGAATGCGGGCGACACGGTAGTAGTAGATGGACGGGCCCCCCTTGAGACCCACCTCCACGTACATTTGGTTGGCCTCCACAAACTCGTTAGGGACAGTGGAGAGGTTGAGAGTCAGCGAGTACGAGGAGACACCATCGGGGTTGCCGAGATACTGCTTCAGCGCCGCCTCTGTCTTCAGTGGTACCTCCTTCAGCTGATCCTTCGTCTTGCGCGGCGAGGTGAAGCAGAACACAGCCGAGAAGGCGGCGGCGGAAAGCAGCTCCGTGTTGGCCGATAAGTAAAACCCGACGTCTTTCGGCGACGGTGGCGGCTTACCCGCGCCAGCGTAGCCGGCTACCAAGTAGCTGAAGATGTCTGTGCTCATCGACAGTGCACTGTAGTTACCCATAACAGGTCTTCTGCCGCTCATGACCACCCACTGTAGGCCTTCTGATTCCCGTGGCACCTGCTCAGGCACATGAAAATGGAATACCGATGCAGCCAGCATAGCGTCGTTGCTGAGGAAGTTGTACTTCCACGTGACACGCAGCTGCAGCGTGCTGTTCCGATTTGTCTTGATACAGTACTCCCCTTCCGTCGTTCCCGGCAACCCCAGCGCGACATCAGCCTTGCTGAAGCACAGGTGTTTGCCCTCGAGAAGGACCTCTACGTCCAGCGGTCGACTGCGGCATAGATAGCTGCTTTCATTGACGTGGGTCATGTAGTAGTCTTGCGCGCACACACAGGTCTGTGTATACGGCTCGTCTTCGGAGATGTACCCGTCGCACTGCTCCTGCTCATGCACGGAGAGTGACACGTACTCCGCTGCCGTGTAGGTGACCTCGGAGTTTCTGCATGCAACGATGGCGTTGGAGGAGTAGGCGCTGACACCGTTTATGCAGCTGAGAGGGGTCTGTTCTGCAGGCTGCGTCACCAGCGTCTTCACTTGCTGGAGGTTCGTGCTGTGAAATACCTGGTGCAGCGGTGTGTTCACCGTTCGGGTCGTTTGATGAATAGCTGCAGGGGTCCTGTGCGCGTTTGGCGGCGACACGAGAAGCGACGTCTTGGGACTCCTGACTTCCGCGTGGAGGTCCGCATCTGACTCTACCTTGGTGAGGAGCGCCTCTGCGTCCTTTTCGAGAGAGCCTCCGACCAAGACGGACGCAAGCGTGCGGCCAGCGCTGGCGAATCTCATCACCGACTGAACCCCGGACTGCACCACGGTGTGGGGATGTTTCAGGCACTGCGTGATAAACCCAAGCAGTGGCATGCGATCGGCGCTTGGCATTGGCGCGAGGCTTTCAGAAGGGTCCAAGTGGCTGTCTTCTGTGGATTGTCTGTCAGCGGTTTTGATGTCGGTGACACCGCTCTCGTAGTGACTGCCAACGAAAAGCTCCAGAGCCATCCCGACCCGCTCTGCGTAGGCAGCGAGGGAGCGGAGGCGTTGGCGCTGCGCCGTCGGCGGCGCTGACGACACATGTGTTGGGGCTACTGCCGCCGCTGCTACGGAGGCGAGGGAGGCTGTATGCAGCAGCAGAAGTGCTGCGGTTGCCAGGACGGCCGCCACGGCAACTTTTCGCGTCATTCTGAGGGGTTGTGAGCGTGCCGCTGCTATCTCTATCGCGGTGAACCCTGGGTGTATATGTGCGTGTGTGTGGGGGGGGGGGAGGGGGGAGGGGGCAACACAACGAGCGAATCAACGATCAAAAAAGTCGAGAGGGGATGGGAGAGACCCGCCCACGCGCTGAGGGGCAGCAACACGCAGAAGACAGCGAGATATAATATATATATATATGTAGAGGGAGAAACTCTCGGCAGGCGACAACAACTTCCAAAGTGTTTGAGAGGCTCCACTTAGGGCGGAGAGCGTCAACGTATACTCGCACACAGGAGCGCAGGCAGTGAGCGTGCAGGTGTGCTTCCAGGGCGGATGAGGCGTCGAGCGCTGCAAGCAGCCTGGGAAAAGCGAAGCGGCTACGCACTGGTGGACACAGGCGTATAGAAAGCAGGTGGGCGGAGGAGCACCACGTCCACGCCCATGAAACGGGATAAAAACTTCAAGCCAAAGTAAAGAGCAGGCAACCAATGAAAGGGATTAGATGCGGGCGTGAGCTGAAAGGGCGAAGCGAGCGCAGAGGTGCGGGGTCGACTGGGACGCTGATGTGAACGCAAAACCACACGGCGGAGGTGGCGAGGACGGAGGGGGATAGGAGAGGCGCTGCAGCGTGCACTAACTTGACTGTCAGTGCGCTGCAATGAAACACACACACACAGAGGGAGAGGGAGGGGGAGGGAGGGGGAGAGAGGATGGACGGAAGCGGGTGTGACACGTTAGAAAGGGCAAGGGAGGACGGAGAGAGGACACGCATGTCTGCACGCAAACAGGCGGCGGTGACACCCGCACCTGACAGCGTCATCGAGCCGCCCATTGGATGTGGGAAGACAAGCACGTAATGAATTCACCCCTCTCGTTTCGCCTCATCGTGAGAAAGTACCGAGGCACGAGAGGCGTGAGGGATGGGTGCGCGGGGGCCGCTGTGCGCTTCACCGTGTACCTTTTGTCTGTTTCCCTGGGCGAGGGCGTGGCTCTTGCTGTTTTCGGGAGGGGTGGAGGAGGACGTTGGTGTCTAGACGACAACGAAAACCAAGAAGCGAAGACGAAGAAGGGGAAGAAGAAAACGTGTGTGTCACCTGTTCTGAGAGAAGACAAAGCGTGCACGCCTCTGTGCAGCGTGGCGCGGACGGCGACTGGAAGACGGAGAAGCGCATCTGTGCTTTCACCCACCTCTCCTCTTCTTCAGCGTCTCGCCGCCGAACCCGCCACGCACTCCAGCAAAGGACGAGCCATCACCTTCAAGGAAATACAATCGAAAAGCAAACAATAGATCTCTATGAAAGCCCACGGCATAGGCGGGGAGGGGGAAGGCGAGGGCCCCCCCCCACACACACACCCGACACACGCGCGAGGCGTCGACACACCCTCTAACTGAGTCACTTAACGGGACGCGTTCGACACGGCCTTCGTGCCCTCAGCCATGGCGTGCTTCGCGAGCTCCGCCGGCAGCACAATGCGCACCGCCGTCTGCACCTCGCGCGCACCCAGCGTGCGCTTCTTGTTCGCACGAACAATCGACGCAGCCTCGGTGCAGATGCGCTCCATCACGTCGTTCACGTACGAGTTCACGATCTTCATCGTGCGACCCGACATCGACATCTGGGAGTTGATCGCCTTCAGCGAGCGGTTCACGTACACGTTCCACGTGCGCTTCGGCTTGCGGTGCGACTTGTGCGCGTGTGAAGTCTTGCGGGAAGAAGCCATGGTGGTGTGAGGGGTTTGGTTGGGGAAGGAGGGAGAGCGTGAAAGTGCGAAGGATGTGGCTGGGCTGGTGAGGGCTGCGGGGCTGAAGCAAGTCACCGAAGCGAAGGGGTGAGGGAGAGGAGCGTGAGGGGATGGGATAGGTTGATGGAGTCACGCGCATGGAGACGACTGGCGAGAGGGCGCAACGCTGCGGCCCCGCTGATGTACACCCATTAGATTGTAGTTGTGAGTGCTACAGACATGCTTGCATCGTAACACCGCCTGCGGTGTACCGCAGAGCTGCATCGGGGTGCACCTGCGCGGGAGTTGACGATGTGGGGGAGCAGGGGGTGGCCAGGGATCCCCGCCAGGTCGATATCACCACCTTTCGTCTTTCTTCTGCATTGCGTGATGCTCTTTTGGTACCTTTCTTCTTTAGAATGTGTGAGCGGCCTGGCGGTGACAGGGTCCGGCCCTGGGGTGACGACGGTGCGTCGGGGCGGCCGACGGCAGTGAACACGTCTGTGCCATCCATACGATGGGCAAAACGTGTCAGGGCGACTCGAGCGTACGCCTCACCCGGCCCTCGCACGGCCCACGGATGTGTGGGGGAGGAGCCCGCGTGCCACCCCGAGAGGGGGGATGCACCGGGGCTGGCGACCGGCATGCCGAGGAGCGGCTGTGTGGGGGTGGGGCAGTAGAGCTTGAGGCAGGGCTCGGTGGTGGGGCGTGGTGTGGCGCTCAGCGCGTGCTGTACGGCAGAGAAAATACACGCCCTCACACACGGCCGAAGAACCAGCATACTGGAGCGCCTTGGTGGCCACGGGCACAAACACATTGCCGGTGTCCGCCCGTCGTCCTCCGACGCTCCCACCCGCAGCCGAGGAGGCGAGGCGGACAAACCACCACAGGCACGTCCGCTGCAGTCCCGTGAGCCACCGCGACATCGTCATCACGCGAAGAGATGAAGAGTTTGGGTTGGGTGGGAGTGGGGAGGTGGCACGAAGGGAGAACGGGGGGCAGGCCTTCTCGAGGATGCCCTCCCCTCCGCCCGCCTCCCCACCACGAAGAAGAGAGCGACGGCCCAGGAGAGCGAGAGAGCCGTGCAGAGACGTACAAAAGACGCGCAGGAGGGCGGGGTGGCCTTCCTTCCCCCTCTACTCCACCTTCATGCCCTTGGCAAAGGCCTCCGCCTCCTTCGCCTCCAAATGCTCCTTGGCGATCTTGCCTTCTCGATACGCCAAGTGACGCTCGTCCATCGACTTCTTCATGAGAGCTGTCTGTCGGTCAATACCGGCGGATGCCTCGCGCAGCAGCTGGAAGTCGTACGGCAGCTGCGCGCACGTTGCAGTGAAGATGAACAGCCCCAAACACGAGATGGGCGTGGTGAACCGACGCACCCGTGAGTGTTGCACCCACCGCGCGACAATGGAGTTCATGGGGTCCGAGTAACTCAGACCACGGCTAACGATCCACGCACCGACTCCAAGCCAGCAGCACTGGAAGCCCAGCGTCATGGCCGCATGATTCCACGCGTCCGTGTACATGCGATGCTCCATGTAGTGGTTGCTATAGACCCGCTGAGCATCCTCAATGCGCCGGACGTACTCGACTGGGATATCGAAGGCTGTCACTTCGGCCGGATCCGTCACGAACGGTGTCTCAGAGAACGACTGACGAGAAGCATGGACGACCTCTCCCTTCTCCGACAACGTACTTGTCTTGGGAGCCTGCATGACAGCTGCGCAGTTGGAGAATGTCTGGGTGTCCGAAGAACAAAGTCCAAGAGATGTGCACCCGCTAAAGGGGACGATGTAAGCTCTCCGTGCGCTCTCTGGTGATCAGTGACGGACCGCCAAGCCTGTCGTGTGTGCGTGCGTGCTTGTGCGTGCGTGCGTGAGTTCCACATCCATCACCGCCACCACCAGAGGTTTGATCCACACAACGAAGGTGAGATCGGCGAAAGGAAAGAGAGGGAGGGAGGGAGGGACAGTGGGGTGGGGGGCTGAGGGAACACACATAGAAACAGGGCGGAGGCACGAGAGAGAGGCATCGCGTGCACTCGCATCTCGACCTGAGTCGTCAAGCACCCGCCAGTAGCCTGCCACGCAACCGCCGTGCCGACTGCGAGCGTGTCTCTCCTTTGTTTTCTTGATGTCTGTGTCGCCAAGTCGCTCTCTCGCGGCCGGATTGCGCATGTGTGCGGGTACGGTTATGGGTTGTGGTAGCAGGCGGAAGAGGGGGCACTTTCCGCGCAGCTGTGCGAGTGCATGTAGAAACTAAAGAAGGGAAGGCGTGCGAGCGGTAGGGGGAGGGGTCGGCGGCGGCGCCACGGAAGGGGAGAGAGCGAGAACCGGAGTCGTGCATTCTCGCTCCAAGGATGCCACTTCACAGAACCCCAACGATGCGGTTGCGCGCCGGACACAGGCTCGCGCCTCTGTTAAGCTGATCGATGCTCACCCTTTCCCCCGCGCGAAGACGCGCGTGTAGCACCTTTGAAGCGGCTCTACCCTTCTCCACTAGTTGGAGCAGACGCCTCATCCGCGATCGAGAAGCAGCAGGAAGACTGGCTCCCCGGAGATGAGCGGTGAGGCGGAGCGTGTGCCATTGACGTCCGTCGCAGCACGCAGTTCGTGCACACCAGCACCTGCACTTCCACCCCTACTGGAAAGCTCAGTCGCGACGGGTGACCAGTGCTGGGTCTGCTGCACACGCTGCTCTGCAGAGTGGTGGTCGCAGGATCGCCAGTTAGGCGCCATAGCATTACTGAGGCTATTCAATGCTACTGCGGGCGTCTCGTCGTCGTCGAGGCCGAGGCTGCTGTGCCCTCTGCGGTGGTGTGGAGCCGGAAGAAGGCCTCGCTATCGCTCCTGAAGGCGCACAGAGGGCACCTCTCAGCCGGCTTCTTCAACGGCTCCACCACTGGCGAGTGTGAGGTGGTAAAAAAAACGCCTGGTAAGGGCAGAGAAGGACATGCGCTACGCTGAATGGGGGATCTACTCTTGTATGGTGGTCGCCGTTGCCTCGAGGCTTACGTGTGCGGGCATGGCTGCACCGGTGGACATCGTGGTCATATTCACCTCTGCAAGACTCTGCAGAAGCAGAGCGGGGCCGCAGCCTGGGGAAGCCTCGACAGCCAGGAGAGGCGCTCGTGGCTGTCACCCTGAAGAGGCTCCTCAGTTGCTGCGAAAAGCCAGCAGTGCCAGCCTTGCGCCGCACCCGCTTCCCTTCCTCGGACTCCGACTTGGGGACCGGCTCTGCGAGGGCTGTACCCCACGACGACATCGTAGAAGTCCATGCCCGCGTCGTTAGTAGGATGAGGAGGCTGAACGCGCTGGGTCGACTGGCACTCCGTGGCACTACTCCACTGCAGCACGAGGCGCAGTTGCAGAACGTTGCGCCACCACTCCAGTGTGCTGAGCGATTCCTTTGCTGTTGCCGCATCGAAGACGCTGCGACTGTGTTGATGCACGAAGCGGGACACGTCGACGGTGGTGAAGCCGTGCAGTGCCAGCGTGGGCGGTGGTGCATGAAGAACTTGGGCTTGTGGCCCTGCAACTGTGCGAGATCGGAGAAGACGTGCGTCAGCGTGGTGGAATCCTGCTGCAGGGCGGCCATACGTGCTTCCACGACTAGGCGCAAGGGGGGGGGGTCGCGCAGACTTGGCTGCGCTCGAGTTGGCCGAGATTGCCACGGCAGCCTACATCACCGAAGTCGGAAGGGTCGACTAGTGGGGGTGGCTGACGCTGCTGCGTAATTCAAGGCAGACACGTTCACCCGCACAAATTCGTTCGCGCGCGGCGCACAGGCGGCCGCGCAGCGTGCCAGGGCTCCTTGGAATCCACTTCCCGTTCATGGGCGCGCCCACCATGCCTGCCGCAAGGGCCTCCGAGAGATGAGATGCTGCTTGGACTGCGCAGTCAAGGCGCGCCAAAGTTGTGTGACGTGTGCATCGCTCAGCTGCCAGAGACGCACGCAGCGCCGTCCTCAGACCCCTTCCACCCCCCTCCTCGTCGCCCCCAGCGCAGGAGGTGCGTGCTTCTACGCTGGCATACAGGCAGGTGCACGCATGCACACGAGCAGGTCAGACAGAGGCCAAAGAAAACAACGCCCAAGACAACGAAGGGAGAGCAAGAGAGAGGAAGCGGGGAGGAGTTGCGGTTGGGAGATGGGGGGGGGTGAGCACCGAGTGGGCGGTGGATACAGGTGTAGAGCAGGAGTAGACGTGTGTGGCATCGCTGCGCAGTCATGCATGCCCGC